>NC_045548.1:1797500-2072500 GCF_009769535.1 Thamnophis elegans
CTTTACAAAAAAGATTTGCTTTATTAAACGCCCAGCTTGCATTATAGAAAAGCATTATCCATCTTTCATGATTTCAGGAGCATGAAATGTTTCTTTTTAAAATGCCTATTATTTATGTAACACCATCATTCACACATAACTGTTTTACAGTATAAAAAGGAGAGTCTCATCTTCAAGGATTTTATTTAGATTCAGATGATCAGAAGAAAATTAAGGGGATGAACGCTCCTCCCTTGTATGAGTGACAGATGTTAGAAAATGCAGCTAACATGCTTACAACACAAATCTAAACGTACTTATCCATTTGCAAGCCCCATTCTGTTCAATAAGGCTTAATGTGTTTAAAAGTACAGCTTGTGTTGTTCATGGAAATAAAGGCTTGCCAGAAGGAAAGGACTAAACAAGGTTTTTCTATAAAAGAAGAATTGTAAAATTTTGAAGGAAAGCAACTGGTCTTTCAAACAGTTTACTAAGCATTCACTAGACAAAGGGAAAGGAGGACAAAATGCACAACAGTGTAAATGAAATTATTGTCAGTTCATCTACTTTATAAGCAACAGGTGACATGAAGCTTTGGATAACAACAAGTTGGTAAAAGGCTTCGGCCTAGAACGAGTTAACCAAGTTGCAGGAAGAAATTATTATTCAGTACTCCATGATTTGATGATCAAGATTCTATGATACACACTTATTTTTCTTGAAAGCATGCTGATTTTCATTTTGCAAATTTTGTACAAACAGTGTACAGCTTCTGTAAGAAAATGTTCCTTTATACCATAACAGAATGGACTCTCCCTTATAAAATTATTTAACAATGCTCAGTAGTGGAATTAAAACTGAACTTCATTAGAAAGAAATATATATATCTATATAGCAAATGTCAGTATTTGTAGATGGCCAGAAGCTGAGGTGGCGCAGTGGTTAAATGCAGCACTGCAGGCCACTTCAGCTGACTGTTATCTGCAGTTCAGCGGTTCTAATCTCACCGGCTCAAGGTTGACTCAGCCTTCCATCCTTCCGAGGTGGGTGAAATGAGGACCCAGACTGTGGGGGCGATATGCTGACTCTGTAAACCGCTTAGAGAGGGCTGAAAGCCCTATGAAGCGGTATATAAGTCGAACTGCTATTGCTATTGCTATTGCTATTGCTATTGCTATTGCTATTGCTATTGCTATCTATCTATCTATCATCCATCTATCTATCTATCTATCTATCTATCTATCTATCTATCTATCTATCTATCTATCTATCTATCTATCTATCTATCTATCTTAGATAAGAGCCGAGGTGGTGCAGTGGTTAGGGTGCAGTACTGGTTAGGGTGCAGTACTGCAGGCCACTTCAGCTGACTGTTATCTGCAGTTCAGCGGTTCAAATCTCACCGGCTCAGGGTTGACTCAGCCTTCCATCTTTCCGAGGTGGGTAAAATGAGGACCCGGATTGTTGTTGGGGGCAATATGCTGACTCTGTAAACCGCTTAGAGAGGGCTGAAAGCCCTATGAAGTGGTATATAAGTCTAACTGCTATTGCTATTGCTATTGACCAGATCGCTTCGGAATCCATTATGACAATACCTAAATCTCACAGAATTAGGGACATTTTGCACAATTTCTCATTGATATTGGTTTATGTACTGAGGATCACTGCAAGGTCTCTGAGTTTAGAGAAGTATAGTTTAAGATATATTCAGAGGGATTAGAACATGGGTGTCAAACTCGCGGTGTCATGTTACGTTTTGCAATTTGTTTTCTCTTTCGCAGAGCTGGGGTGGGCATGGCCTGTGCATGATGTATCCAGCCTGCTTGACACCCCTGATTTAGAACATCAGAGGTTAAAATTGGCCATTCGTATCTAATCCCCAGGTTCAGTTGCGATACGTTCCATATCCCAAATTAGAAAAAGTTTTATATGCTTGGTCTTTGGAAGGGTTTTGGAGAAGATGATTGCAAAAGAGAAAAACACTTGCCATTGCTTCAAACGTTTTGTTGCCTGAGGAGTTATACATAAAATGTTGATTCCCCCATTACCCACCTAGATAAAGGTGTCTAGTATCCAAGCCCAGCCAAGAAATGTGTATGCCTGAGACAGATATCCCACAAGAACTTCGCTCTTTCCTTGGCAATAAAAAGCAACATTTTTTTCCCTTCCTTTTCATGACACTCCAAAAGTTGTTACCTAAGGGTAGCTGCCTGCCTAGCGATAACAACAGTTCTGGCATCTTCCGAAGCATTTCTTCTGCTCCCAAATTCACAAAAAGCTGATTCACTCAAAAAGTGCATTCCGTAAGTGCTTTGATGGTACTTCTGATTCTAGAAATCTTTTAGGACCAGGCTTGTTTAAGGCTTAAGACAGGATTTTGAACTGAGGCTGGAAATGCACAGTTCGTGCGCTCTTACCAACCTGAAATGTCACAGCATTCCATGATAGAAGCTTTCTAAATTCTTTGAAAGCGGCCCCATTTAGAACAGATTCAGATAATCCTTTGAGTGCTGGGTCATTGGAATCCAACTGCCTTGATATCATCAGTTGATCTGTCTTGATGTCACACAGCCCTAACTAGACAGCAATGTTTCTTTCTTCTGACGTCAGAGCTATTAAACCACTGGCACACAAGGGCACATGTTTATCCCCTCGCATATCCTTATGCTGTACTTTGTGTTTTGTTTTCATTACATCGATTTTCTCACATACTTCTTGATATACTATAATTTAAAAGAATCACTTAATACAATGATAAAAACAGATGTGTAACTGAGAGTTGAAAGATTAAGGAGACCACCTACTAATGTGATTGAATTATGATATACATTTGAGCAATCAACTAAATATCATATATGAGTTAAATAAATATATTTTGAACAATAAAATAAATAAAACATACGAAGGAATGAAATCTAAAACAATATTGCACTGTGTCTAATTTCTCATATTTGTGAACCAAACTGTTCACCAAGCTATGCACACAACTATCTGCATCTGATCACAAAATAATCGGCAGCAATTTAAAAAAATCAGATCTGGTACTTAAAAACAGGTTAATCAACGTTTAATATGAGTTAAGTTGCAGACAGAAATATATTAGGAATTAATTTGGCTTTTAGCACAAGTGCAATGAGCCTATCCATACTGCTATAATATATCAAGTTTTATAATTTGGTAGTTCAGTTTTTTTAAACAAATCTACAAGTCACCCTAAAATCACTGAGTGCTAGGAAACCAGGAAATTCCTGTTAAGAAGTGCCAAAAACACATATCTATTTTCTAACCTTAAAAGTAAAATTTATTATTACTTCTGAATGCTGTGGGTCTTTCAATATGCTGGAGAAGGGAAAAGTCACAAATTGCCTCAGAAATATCTCAATTGTTTTCTTACGGCTTTTGGCCTGAAGCAGAGATATATAATATGACCTGTGCAGTCTAACTTTTCCAAAACAGTGGGGCTGTCTGATCATGAGAAGAGATATGAAGCGTGAGGAGAAAAGATGCAATAGAAAGCATTTTATCTGAACTTCTGCTTTCAAAAGAAACAGGTGTATGATAAAACAAAAAAATAATAATAACAACTACAAAAAAAGGCGGTTCTATTGCATTTGGATAGATGTGCTTTGTAATTAATTTTTTTATAGCTTTTTATTCCCAAAGAGACATCATGGAGGTGCTGTTTATTAGAAAAAGCCAAATACATGGATTGAATTAATCCAATTCAGACAAAATACTTTGTTCATGTCATAAAATGTGCTGGTGCTTGGCATAGGGAGGTATTTGTGAATTGGTTCATATTTAAATGTACACATTATGAATAATGTAAGTGTACACAAGTGCCATATACTGTAGTTCCATATTCAAGAAATGTGTAACCTGGGAAGACTGCTCAAAAAACGTGTTCTGTTGTTAAAATTTGCTTAAATTTACCCAAATTTATGGAGAATCAGTTGGCATAGATGTTAAGGTGCTAGAGTAGTTTTTCAGGGAGACAGGGGTGTGTTTCTCGCCCCGTTCCAACCGGTTCGGTTGGAACGAGGCCGGCGGCGTCCTCATGCACGCGCGCAGTGCACGCATGGGTACTAGCGCCTGTGCGATGCTCCAGCTGCTCCTGGAGGATCGCGCAGGCGCTGTATGCGTTCTGTGCATGCGTGGAAGCGCAGAACTCATCAAAACCGGGTAAGAAACGCGGGCGGGTGGATCCTTCGGCGTTCCCGGAAGTTACTTACTTCCGGGTTCGCCGACCAACCGGTTCGCGGGGACCGCCGCGAACCGCCTGAAACCCACCCCTGCAGGGAGACCTAAATTCTAGTCCTGCCTCGGGCACAGGTGTCAATTGGCTGTTTGCCTAGTCAGGTTGTCTCACCTCTGAGAAAAGACAATATCAAACTAATACCTGGGATTCCTCCATTAGCTATCAGGAATCAAGACCGACTTGAAGAGTGCACTGATTCTGCTACACACATTTATGAATCTTCCCGTGAGCTTTTAGATTGGCAAATTAAATAGTCATGGAATGAAACCACCACATTTTAGCCATCCCTACGTTTAACTTTGAACATGTTAGAATAGAATAGAATTAGAATTCTTTATTGGACAACCGTGATTAGACCCACAAGGAATTTGTCTCCAGTGCATAAGCTTTCAGTGTACATACAATAGTAGTGATATATTATTATCACAGTCATTGCAAAAATACATTCATTATAAAACATTAGATACAACACTTGGTGATAGTCGGGGATACTATATAAGCGATCAACATAAATCATACTAGGATACTAATTGAACAATTAAAATCATAAGATGCAAGTAACAAAGTTATTCGTAGTCATAAGAAGATAGGGTGATAGGTAATAGGGAAGATAAGAATAATGATGCTAATACTGCCTTTCTAGATTGTTTGGCAATGTTGTGGGAATTACTTATTTAGCAGAGTGATGGCATGGGAGATGGCATGTGTCTAGTTGTTCGGGTGTGTAGTGCCCTATAGCGTCGTTTTGAGGGTAGACATTGAAACAGTTTATGTTTGGGACGTGAGGGGTCTGTAGATACTTTCACAGCCCTCTTTCTCGCTCATGCAGTATATAGGTCCTCAATGGAAGGCAGGCTGGTAGCAATTATTTTTTTCTGCAGTTCTAATTATCCATTGAAGTCTGTGTCTGTCTTGATTAGTTGCAGTGCCAAACCAGACTGTTACAGAGGTGCAGATGACAGACTCATAAGTGCTGTCTTATCAAGTGTGAAAAAATATTATTACCAACATACATGATCGCTCTCCGTGTTTCATTTCATATGTATAGTCTGTCATATATACATATTTAGCAATAGCAATAGCAGTTAGACTTATATACCGCTCCATAGGGCTTTCAGCCCTCTCTAAGCGGTTTACAGAGTCAGCATATTGCCCCCAACAACAATCCGGGTCCTCATTTCACCCACCTCGGAAGGATGGAAGGCTGAGTCAACCTTGAGCCGGTGAGATTTGAACCGCCGAACTGCAGAACTAGCAGTCAGCTGAAGTAGCCTGCAGTGCTGCATTTAACCACTGCGCCACCTCGGCTCTTTACATATATACTAATTTACATATATACTAATACAATACAATACAATACAATACAATACAATACAATACACACAGACAGTATATATAAAATTGCAAAAGACAGTCCTATAATGAAATATATCATTAAAAAGGCTGTGGTTAATATATATTAGTTTATATATAAAGATCTAGGATAATTCATTAATTGCTATTTAAATTGAAAATGGTACACCCCACATTCTTTTCATGGGTGGAATTGGTCTGATTTCTTTACATTTCTTACAAATAGAGACCATCATTGATACAAAAGCATTATAGCTTTTTTCCCCAGAATCCCAATATGTTGCCTCTATGAGATCTAATGAAAAAAAGAAATCTCAGCTCTACTGAGGGGTGATAAAATCAATTTGCTGTGAATAAAGTAAATTTCAAAGCATCTCTTTGATCGCATTGCTGTTGGTCCATTGCCTGTTAGATTGAATGTTTCAAAAAGTGAATCAGCTACTCTCTCCTTCCTCATCAACCGCAATAACAATTGCTATCCGTCTGCCTTTTCTGGGAGGAATCGAGGAGCCTGAACAGATAATGAATTATTTGAAATCAGTTCTGGCAACAATTGCTTCGGACTGTTTTAGAACCTCCTGGGGTTTCTTTGGTCAATGGGAGCAGCTGCTGCTTCTGCCTTAGTTTCAGAATGGCTGCAGATAAACAAGTGAAGAAAACTAATAGTCTTTGCCCAGCCTGGGTTGGGATACAGCAGAAGAGTAATTGAGCTGGGAGCTGGGATGTTAGAACAGTCCTAGTAATGTGTCCAAGCTATTTTTTAATCCCTTCTGTCCTTTTTCATAGATATTACATTTCCCACTGGCAGGATAACACAGTGACCAAGAGCACGTTGGAGATTTAACATATTAACTAATGCAAAACAGACCAATAATTATCCATATGTAGGGTTTCTGGCAAACCTGACTTAATATATCATAATTTTAGGCAAACAGAGGAATTTGTGTTACTTCAAATTACAGGGTCTTATTTCCCAAGCCGAACACACAGACTTTCTCAAATGTTTACATTTTGAAAGTAAAAAAGATTCTTGCTCAATAATCAGAGTTCAGCTTTCACATCTGGCTGAACCCTCCCCTCACAAGAGTTCAACTATATACAGATTATTTGTAGGATGAAGTTCAAGGTAACAAAGCATGGCTGGAATAATCCAAAAGTGAAACTTTGACTTAATCAAAAGGAAAAATGCCGCTGTGTGGTATTACTTAGTGGTATTAGTGCCTACATATTCCAGATGGAGCTTAATGAATATCAATACATCTCTCTCTCTCTCTCTCTCTCTCTCTCTCTCTCTCTCTCTCTCTCCCTCCCTCCCCCTTTCCCTCCCTCCCTCCCCCTTTCCCTCCCTCCCTCCCCCTTTCCCTCCCTCTCTCTCTCTCTCTCTCTCTCACACACACACACACACACACATACACACACATACGAAATTTATGATCTAAGACCAACAACGGTTACCAAACTTCGTGGTTGATCCTGTATTGCTGGGATGGGGGTGGGGACAACACATTTCTAAAGCTTTCCTGGGGAAGAGGTTTTTCTGAGGGAGGGGAGGAAGTTCTATTTTGGTGGGGATTCTTTCATATCTTGTGTTTGGCTTTCAACAAGCTTTGCTTGAAGAAAAGTGCTATAGTAAGTAATTTATTTTGTAAGGGTTTTGAATCGTTTTAGCTGGTGACTCTGTCATTTCCTACAGAAGCAGGTGCATCACACAAATCTAAATTGTATACACTTGAAAGATAATAGTGGCTGGGAAGCTGTGCTGAGCTTTTTGTTCCTTATAAATGTCTCCACAGCATTTTCAGGAGGGGATGGAGGCAAGGAACTTGCTCTTTCATCGGTTCTCTTTGCTGCATTTCTGTTTGAAGACATCCATCTATCCTTCTATCTCTGGAGGATAAGTGATGATGTACTCCAGCTAGCTCAAGGACAGCTGCATAACAACACATCTGGATAAAAACTCAGCAGATAAGACTGAATCAGTATTGAGTAGCCAAAGTTTTTAAGAGCTGAGGATGCTTCTAGAAGCTTCTCTTGGTTAATCTAAAAGGGTAGCAAAGTGTTAGTTATTTGTTAAAAAGCAGTGCTTGTAGATTTGTTTCTGATGCTTAAGTGCAAATTAGATTGGCCTTATGATGATACTTGATTTGGTAAAAGGAGAAATAAACTGTAGTGGTAATAATGAGAGGGATGTTGGGAGTCTTAGTGGACAAATATGAACAAGCAACATGCTACAGCTGCCAAAAAAATAAATAAACCAACGCAGTCCCAGGCTGCATTAACAGATGGATAGAATCAAGATCACATGAAGTGTTAATACCCCTTGGAATATTCCCTTGATGAGACCATATTTGGAACTTTGCATCCAGTTTTAGTTGCCATGATATAGAAACGATGTTGAGTCTCTAGAAAGAGTGCAGAGAACAGCAACAAAGATTATTAGGGCTAAAACATGCAAAGAATGGTTGCAGGAATTGGGCATGTCTAGTTTAATGAAAGACTAGAGCTGACAATTTAAATAGCAATTAATGAATTATCCTAGATCTTTATATATAAACTAATATATATATTAACCACAGCCTTTTTAATGATAGATTTCATTATAGGACAGTCTTTTGCAATTTTATATATACTGTGTGTGTGTGTTGTATTGTATTGTATTGTATTAGTATATATGTAAATTAGTATATATGTAAAGAGCCGAGGCGGCGCAGTGGTTAAATGCAGCACTGCAGGCTACTTCAGCTGACTGCAGTTCTGCAGTTCGGCTGTTCAAATCCCACCAGGCTCAAGGTTGACTCAGCCTTCCATCCTTCCGAGGTGGGTGAAATGAGGACCCGGATTGTTGTTGAGGGCAATATGCTGACTCTGTAAACCGCTTAGAGAGGGCTGTAAAAGCGCTATGAAGCAGTATATAAGTCTAACTGCTATTGCTATTGCTATTAAGACAGTTGAATAAAATAGATTATCTGGATCAGTGGTTCCCAACATTCATTTGGGAACCACTGATCATCCCATGCCCCACAGCAATTTGATTTTTAATGGGGGTGGGGAATTTGAACCTTGTTTAAATCAAATTAATGGCCTTAATAGGCTTCTTCCATGTGAGTAGAGTTCACTTTTTGAATATATGTCATGTGGGGGGGGGGGGTCAGGATATTAGAGATGCTTAGGTGGGGCATGGTCAAAAAAAGGTTGGGATCTAGATCCTTTCCAATTATTTTAATCTTGATTTTTGAAGGATAACCCTGGTTGACCTGATGGATGCTCTGTATCTGAAAAGAAAGAGTCCTTTTAATGTTTCTGTATAGCTCTGACGTTTTTCAGGAAGTGGGGACTGAAAGCAGCACTGCCCATACTCCTATCTCTCTGAACATTTTCAAAGTATTTTAGAAGACTGAACCTCAGCATCTCAGGAATTATTCTGGGGCAGGTTTCATCTTGCTTCATGTATTATTATATGATTACAATATACAAAAATATAACACTAATATCTAATATAATAATAACCTGAAGATCTATATTACACTATTGAGAAGGTGAATTCATATGTTTGGAAGCATCTTGCCCTAGACATACAGATTATATTTAGCAGACTATTCTTCTCAATCTACTTATCACAGTATTAATACTGGCACCGGGTAGCATATACATTTTCTAAATGAATAAAGTATGATCTGTAAATATGACTTTACAGAACATCAATAACAGCTATTATAAGAGCCAAGGTGGCGCAGTGGTTAAATGCAGCACTGCAGGCTACTGCTAGATCAGCAGGTCAGCGGTTCAAATCTCACCGGCTCAGGGTTGACTCAGCCTTCCATCCTTCCGAGGTGGGTAAAATGAGGACCCAGATTGTTGGGGGCAATATGCTGACTCTCTGTAAACCGCTTAGAGAGGCCTGAAAGGCCTATGAAGCGGTATATAAGTCTACTGCTATTGCTATATTGCTATTGCTATTTACAAAATGAAGCATTTGCATATACTGCAGTAGGCCAAGAATTAAACAACTCCTTTCTAAATTATTTATTCCTGATTTGTTTTATAATAGTATCGCATATTGGTTTTAACTAAGTAAAACAAATTTTGTCAATAACATTGGCTGTTCGGATGCTATGCTCTTTCCCTTCTCAGCTCCACCTGGATGATTAAGCTTTTTAATATTAATATTGTTGGTGATACCCAATTGGAATTCAGCACCAACTTTGCATAGCTGTTGATTTAGCTATTGTTTTGAAGACTTCTGGAAGCCGTATCTAATTCTGTAAACAATGGGGCTACAGGGAAGCGAAAGCATCTTGAGTTGTCCAAAATAAAGGCAGATTAGAAATCTAATAATTAAAAAATAGCAAAAAAGGAAAAAGCCGTGTAGTTGATTTTGAGAATGTACTTATTTACTTATTTGGTACATTTTCAACAAACATAGTGTTAGCTGGTTAAAGGCATGTACAACCAAAGAAACAAGTAAATTAACGGTTAAATTCAACTATTAAAGCAACAGATCTAAAGTATATTTGAAAGACCTTTTAGAAAGCTGACAAAGATTGTTGTTCAGGTATGTTCAAGTATGACTGTTCATAAAGAAAGAGATATTCTTTAAAATAGTCCTGACCTGTATAGCGATTTCAGAATAACGACTAACACTGTTTGTTTTGCTTGGAGATGAATTGGCAGTACTAGCTCCTGGAGACCAAGCTAGTTATTTTATGTGGAAAGGTTCCTCACATCTGTTGTGAGCAACAAAGACACGGCTACAGTAAAGAGATATCTTAAAATACGCCTTTTCCTAAGAATTTGCCACATCAAAGATTTGTTGTACCAAGATAAGAGAACAGATGAAATGAAGAGTTCACCAACAAAAGGGTGAATGACAAAACCGCGCCTGACTAAACCGCGGTGACAAAACCACGTGTTCTAAAGCGCTCTGACGAATGAGCGCTGAATCGTACCAACAACAGCGTGGCGACAGAAGCGCGCTGTAAAACTAAACCTAACCCTAAACCTAAACCTAAACCTAAATGTAACACTAACCCTAGCCCTAAACGTAATGCTAAACCTAACCCTAAACCTAACCCTAAACCTAACCCTAAACCTAACCCTAAACCTAACCCTAAACCGAACCCTAACCCTAACCCTAAACCTAACCCTAAACCGAACCCTAAACCTAACCCTAAACCGAACCCTAAACCTAACCCTAAACCTAACCCTAAACCTAAACCTAAACCTAACCCTAAACCTCACCCTAAACCTAACCCTAAACCTAACCCTTACCTTAAATCGCCCTTCTGCCGACGCGCTGTTGTAAATCGCCCTTCTGTTGACGCGCTGTTGTCAGCGCGCTGTTGTCAGTGCATTGATGATGTCGCGGTTTTAGTGATGCGGTTTAGTCGGGCGCGGTTTTGTCGTTCGCCCTTTTGTCAGGTCACGGAAAAGAAGAGATGTTTGCTATTTTGGATCTGAGTTGCCAAAAGTAATAAGCTAAATTTCCAGGCTAAATCTGGACATTAGGAAAGGAAGACTAGATGTTTTTATATGCCAGATCTCAATGCTCTTTAGTGTCCAATGTTAAGTTTGCAGAAGAAACAAGGAAATAGGAATTTTATGTCACCTCATAGCATTTGTTCTGATAGCTGCTATAATTCCAGACTTCCTTTATAACTTCAGGTTCTGATAATAATTATGCCAACTACAGCTCAGCATCCTGGTCTTCTGAGTAAATAAGAGTCTTTTATAGATTCTGTTATGTAAAATGATAAACAAAAACTAATCTTAAAAAAATTAAGCAGCAAATATTCTTTTTTCCTAGGGCCTCTCCTTTGTTTCCCAGTTCAAACAATAGTTCTGAAGACCAGTTAATTGAAACTAATGTGGTTATGGAAGAAAAAATTAATCTGTTGAATAATGAAGCTATGTAATAGTAATATATGCCGGTGATGCGCCTCAATAATTCAGGCAAAATCTGAATGGATCACAAATGAAATGTTGAACATAGGTGATGTGTAGCTGCATTTTTATATACCATATATCCCTGGCTTTAATTATTATTTTAGGCAAAAGAGGAGTCGAAACTATTCAGTACATCTTCATAATGAGATTGCTTTGTCAAAGGCATAATTGGTATTCATGACAGGCAAAATCACAATCACATTCCATCCTTGTAAGTGTTGCATTGCTGTCCAATTATAGCTAAAATACTGCATGTGTCAACTAATTAAAGGGTAATTAATAACATTCTAATTTTATTCCACACTAGTGTTGACATCTGATCATCATAACAAAATATGTTGGGCAGATGGCTGAATGGTCAAATCCAGTAAATTATAATTTAGCAGTTGTGCAGAACATCTGTGAAAAGTATTGGCTATTAACCCCAAAGATTTTGAAGAATACTTTATGGTTTAGTCTTTGTACTTGTGAATGATTTATTGAACACAAAATACATTCAGATTATGTCAATGGTGAATTGTCAAGACTTTTTTTAACACCAGATACATTAAGTGCGAAGCTGAAATACTCGGAGCTACCACTTACATGATTTTTTCAGATCGCTCTGTTGCTAAGAAAGCAACAAATTATATGCATTATTTATAGTAAATGTACTCCTCATGAATTGAGATTTGAAGGTGACTTCATTATTTCCATTTCCATTTCTCTAGTATTGTGCACATTCTGATTTCTATGGCCAGAAAGAAAAAGAAATTATTTTCTTCTTTCATTTGCTGTTTTTCATTACCATCTCTGATCCTGAGTCAGTGTGGAGCAGCATATTTTTAATGTATCATGTCTAGATCAGTCCTATTTTATTTATAGCAATATAGTGTCTTGACATATTTTAGGCATATCGACTTCAAGGGGCTGAAGTCAGAAAAATAAGATTAACAGCAGCAACAACAAAAAAGATGGTGATAACTGAGCTCCTATAGAATAACAAGAACAAAATTAATGTTGTTGAGAAATAAGGAGGCGGAGTTAAGAAATCTAAAGGAAACTTGGTCCTGATAATGACTGTGTCAAGAAGCCAGGGTTGACAAGCAAGGATAAGTGATGAAAGACATAATAAGGCAACAACTTTAATATCAGTAAAAGATCCTTGACAAAGTTGCAAAAGAACATGTTGAATGCACCAGAAAGAGTAAGTTTATATTCAAAGATGTGTCACTGTGATCAAGTGAAGAATGGGCATCCAAAAAGAAATTCCTTCATAAGACAACTTAATAAAATATCCCTGCAAGTTTGTTGCAAGAATCAATAATTTCTTAGAACATAGTCATCTATTCCAAACAAGTCTTCCAAAACATTTTGAAATAAAAGCAGATTTCTCTCTCTTCCCTCTCTCTTTTGCTCCCTCCCTCCCTCCCTCTCTCTCTCCCTCTCTCTCTCTCTCTCTCACACACACACACCTAATATTTGATTTTTCCTTATGAAAAGTACCTGTCCTAAACTGAAGTGTCCCTGAGAATACCAGGATATACAGGTGAAACTTGAAAAATTAGAATATCGTGCAAAAGTTCATTTATTTCAGTAATGCAACTTAAAAGGTGAAACTGATATATGAGATAAGACTCATTACATGCAAAGCAAGATAGTTCAAGCCGCGATTTGTCATAATTATCATGATTATGGCTTACAGCTCATGAAAACCCCAAATCCACCATCTCAGAAAATTAGAATATTACATGTAATCAATAAAACAAGGATTGGACATAGAACACTATCGGACCTCTGAAAAGTATAAGCGTGCATATGTACTCAGTACTTGGTTTGGGCCCCTTTTGCAACAATTACTGCCTCAATGCGGCCTGGCATGGAAGCTATCAGCCTGTGGCACTGCTGAGGTGTTTTGGAAGACCAGGATGCTTCAATAGCGGCCTTCAACTCTTCTGCATTGTTCGGTCTCATGTCTCTCATCTTTCTCTTGGCAATGCCCCATAGATTCTCTATGGGGTTCAAGTCAGGCGAGTTTTGCTGGCCAATCAAGCACAATCATCCCACGGTCATTGAACCAGATTTTGGTGCTTTTGGCAGTGTGGGCAGGTGCCAAGTCCTGCTGGAAAATGAAGCTCGTCTCGGGAGGGAAGCATGAAGTGCTCCAAAATCTCCTGGTAGATGGCTGCATTGACCCTGGACTTAATGTGGACCAACAGTGGACCAACACCAGCAGATGACATGGCTCCCCAAATCAACACAGACTGTGGAAACTTCACACTGGACTCCAAGCATCTTGCAGTGTGTGCCTCTCCCTTCTTCCTCCATACTCTGGGTCCTTGGTTTCCAAATGAGATGCAAAAGTTGCTCTCATCAGAAAAGAGGACTTTGGACAACTTTGAGCAATACCTTTGCCTTGGAATCTGATTTAATTTGGGATGTTATTTAGAACCCAGACAGTTTCTTTCATTCTTTCCTTTTTATATACATGCACGCATACATTTTCTTCTCTTTTTATCCTCATTCTTTCTTTCAAGTGAAATTCTTTAAAGGTAAACATCTAAAAACAAAGTAGGGATTTTTAACTATAAAGATGCAACTGAAGGGAAGGACATTAATATTATATAAATATTCATCCACATGTTGAAAAAAGAGGTGTCTGTGTTTGTGTGTGTGTGTGTGTGTGTGTGTGTTTGTGTTACAGATACCATTCAAACTTTCTTCATTTTAAAATGAACGTTTTGATTTGTTTCAATCTTCTTTACAAAGATTGTACTTTATGTCAAAAACAATGACCTTTCCGTATAAAATTTCCAAGTCGTAATACCTTTTAACTGTGATTCATGAAAAACAAAATATTCTAAAACTTTATCAATTTGGCTTTGATCAGCTTATAAATAACTGATAAATATCCAAGTATACCATTCTCACAAAAGAAGCAATTTGTTTTTTATTTCACACCAGCTATGAGTGAAACACTTAGCAGAATTATATTGTAAATTCTGCTCAAATTTACGTTTTATAACGTTGTTCAACTATAAAAGAGCAACTGCAGATATTTGAGTCAAAGATAAAAGTCAGAAGTATTTTTAAGCTTAGAAACTAGGGCAGTGCAAATCTTTGTGAGGGAACTTTGATTTGATCGAAGTTCCACTGAAATTCCCTTGGAAGCAAAACCATACATCATTTCAAGATAAGTTGGATCGGCTCCTCTATTGGGCTTTCTAGAAGTAAAATACCTTGCTTCCATTTTTCTTCATTTATTTAAATAATAAATAAGTAAAAGTTCCAGGAACCGCATAATGGAACTGAGAGTGATTTAAAAAAAAAAAAGAAGGAGGAGGAGAAAGAACAGGAAGCAAAAGGTTAACTTGTATTATAAAAATAATGCTACAGCACTGAAAGAACCTGTTTCTGGACCTCAAGTTATCCAATTAGTGAACTCCAATCAGTCTCTTCAGCTAAGCTCAAAGGAAACCAAATCTTTAAACAAATCTCCACCTAATCTACCATATTGTGGAAAAACAAAGTCCATTCAATTGCCTCATTTTAATTACCTATTCCATGAACAAAATAATCTGAGAAAGCATATTCTTCGATTACAGATCTTATTGATACAGAATACATCTTCCCCAAATGAGTTGTTTCAGTGGCCAAACCATGCTTATTAAGGTTAAGCCTTACAAGTACTATCCTGGGATAGGTGATGGTGAGACGTCAAGTACTTTTTGATACAAAGGGGTTAAGTGTCACCATGGTGGTTGTTTTTGATTTGATTAATGTGGATTGTGCACTGTACTTCCAGAACAACAAGTAAGGAGATTTGATGGATAATGGCTTAGGCAAATCATAATACTAAAGTACCCTGGGCAATACTTGCATTTATCGTGACCCGTCAAATGCGCGCCCGACAAAACTGCACCGACAAAACCACGGCGACAAAACCGCGAGGTTGAAAGAGCTCCCACAAAAGAGCGCCGACAAAACCGCGCCCATAAAAGCGCGATTAGGGTTAAGGTAAGGGTTAGAGTTGAGGTTAGGGTTAGGGTTAGGGTTAGGGTTAGGGTTAGGGTTAGGGTTAGGGTTAGGGTTAGAGTTGAGGTTAGGGTTAGGGTTAGGGTTAGGGTTAGGGTTAGGGTTAGGGTTAGGGTTAGGGTTAGGGTTAGGGTTAGGGTTAGGGTTAGGGTTAGGGTTAGGGTTAGGGTTAGGGTTAGGGTTAGGGTTAGGGTTAGGGTTAGGGTTAGGGTTAGGGTTAGGGTTAGGGTTAGGGTTAGGGTTAGGGTTAGGGTTAGGGTTAGAGTTGAGGTTAGGGTTAGGGTTAGGGTTAGGGTTAGGGTTAGGGTTAGGGTTAGGGTTAGGGTTAGGGTTAGGGTTAGGGTTAGGGTTAGGGTTGTTACATTGTTTTTGTTGTTTTTTTAATGGCGCACTTTCGTCGGCGCGCATTTGTTGGCGCGCTTCTGCACGCATTCATAGGTGCAATTTCGACCTTGTGGTTTTCTCACCGCGGTTTTTTCGGCGCGCTTTTGTCGAGCGCGCATTTGTCGGTGAACCACATTTATAGCCAAGATTGTTCATATTTCCAATTTTAGTCCATGGTGTATTGAAGTTATATACAAGGGGGGGGGGGCTGCAATTTTTATTAAATACCTGTTTTATATTTTTTCCCCTTTTAATGAATACATTGCTTTGCTCAAACTGATACATGAATGATCCATTGTCAAGGCTGGGTTTTGGATGCTAAAAGGCTAAGAGAAGTCATACATGGGCATTATGAGTAGCATCTTCTGAGCTGAGACAAGTGATTTAGAAATTCTCACAAGGATCAGTGACTTAGGTTTCAATAAACCTTAAGTTCAAGCACTGTAAAAAATATAATTTGGTATTATATTCCTACTGATGTTTATGGCTCAAGCTTTCTTCTAAATATTATCTGTTACCCCATTCAGCCATTGGAAGATGTGTTTTTGTATTCAAATGGTCTTTCTTGATTTATAAGGTACAAGTATTTGTTTTCTTTCTTCTCCTCCTATTGCCAGTTCTTTCAGTTTTTCATGTTTTAAATGAAAAAAACAATGACACTGGTCATTGAAGAGAATAATGTTTTAACAAATATTGTGGTTTTTAGGATTGTCTTATACATTTAGAACACTTAAGAGATGAAATTTTTGAAACTGAGAAATGCTGCATTACCTCAGTGTCGTTTGATTTGTTTTAACAAAGCTAAAATTATATTTGCAATCAAATGGAAATTCATAACTGATTTCACTTTAAATTTTCATCTGGAAAACTTTATTCAGCTATGACTGAATTATCTTTATACTGAAATGAATGTTCATGAGCTGTATACTATTTTATCTCTTTAAGATATCTATTATAAAATGCCTGTGAAATGCTTTTCAGACTTGATGATCTGAGACTGACACTAATTAAGCCAAGCACAGTTGCAATGTTTCTTCCTTACTGAAGTGGTGCTCAGTTTTTTTTCATACATATATTTTAAGATTTTGCAATAGAATCTAATCCGTAACAAGTACAATCAGTTCAATAAAATTACTAAGTATCGGCATTTTTATTTATATATTGGCGGTTTGGTGGTTCGAATCCCTAGCGTAATGGAGTGAGCTCCCATTACTTGTCCCAGCTTCTTCCAACCTAGCAGTTCGAAAGCATTTAAAAATGCAAGTAGAAAAATAGGAACCACCTTTGGTGGGAAGGGAACAGTGTTGCGTGCGCCTTTGGCATTTAGTCATGCCATCCACATGACCACAGAGACGTCTTCAGACAGCGCTGGCTCTTTGGCTTTGAAACGGATATGAGCTCCGCCCCCTAGAGTCAGGAACGACTAGCACATATGTGCAAGGGGAACCTTTGCCTTTATATATATAATGCTTAAATAGTCAATATTCATTCTTTTTTGGGGGAGACTCACTGGTTGCTAGAAGGGAAGCAACTGATTTTTGTTTTTGCTCTTGTCAGTAGTATACAAGTAAAAATGTGTTAGATAAGCATGTAAATTTCCTTCCAGAAAAATAAAATAAATGCTTCACTTCAAACAAACCTCAAAGCGCGCTGTCTTAACTTTGATTCCCAATCCTAAATCGTTGTTCAGAATTGAATATGAATGTGTTTGGTTCAGAACTGAACATCTAAACTAAACAAACAGAACTAGAGTGGTACAATATTTACATCTCTTTCTCGGAAACTATATTTTCCACTAGAAAATAAGAGTGATTCTGTTTGCTCCTTTCTCTTACCATTCTATGAGATGGATCTGGAATTCAGACATGAATTAATGGCAATTTAAAACTTTAAATAGAGATGACCTGGTTTATATAATGTTTCATATTTTAATTAGTAAGCTGCCACATTTGAACCTTAAATAAATCTACAATTGTGTGGCTACTATAGTGTATGGATTTGAAGAATTCTTGCTCTAAATTCTTCATCCTAGAAAATAAAATTAAAAAGCCTCAGATTGTATTTTCCTTTCCCTTTCTTTTGATAGCCAGAAGTGCTTACTTTAACTCACTTTGATCTAAGTACAAAATTGAGTTAACATAATCTCAGCTTTTGTTTATATTTGATATTTAAAATTAATGGTGAAGAAAGTGGAAAAGTGATGGAACTTTCCTACACCCCAAGATTAAAGAGGGCTTGCATAATCAAAGATGGTAGATGCAGGCGAAAATGATTTTGGGTTTGTGGCCTAAGCAACCATTAAGAATGTTTCAGATTATGAAAAAAATAGCTAACTACAAGAAGTACAGATCACTAAGACTATCCATAACTTGTCATATCCATTCTTATCCATATGCAAGTAGAAAGTACTAATATTGTACTGGCAAGACTCTTCTGAGATATCAGTCTCCAACTAAACACAAAATTCCTATTAATTGATGAATATGTCATATTTGTTGAAGTTAATTTACAGTACGTAGGATTAAAGATATGATGCTTGGGAGTTTATGCCCCAGATGAAGTGTTTTTACAACTTATGAACAACCCCACAGACGTTTCTTATAAAAATTGGTGTTTGATAGGTGATTAGAACGAAGTAATCTCCCCTTTTCCCAATGGATAGGACTGCTGAGAAAATTATTGTGCTTATTCAAGGTAAAGTACCAAAAAGTATTCTTTAATTTGATGGACAAATTAGGCTTGGTTGATATATAGAGACAGAAAAATGGTAGCTCAAAAGTATACTCATTTTTCAGAAAGATATAGATCCTTTTCAAGAATAAACATGATTTGGACTTCAAGAAATTGGCTATTAAAATATCCAAAGTAGAAATTTTATCAAATATTTTTTCTAACCTGTGAGTTTGGTTCATAAAATAAATTCAGGTTCTTTCAGTTGGAGACTAAATGAAGCATTATTACAGAAAGAAGAAATTATTGAGGATTGTAAAAAAATATATTATTTTTTAAATAATTTAAATAAAGATACTGATTTGAGAAAGGCAAGCAAAGCTTTTATTAGTGGTTATCTGATAAGATGTAACTCTGAACTTAAGAGAAAAAGGCAAGAAAAAAGACAACATATTTTGAATGAGATCAAAAGAAAAAATAAAGAATTAACCAGGAAATATAAGTATTTCTTAACAGATTATATTTTTACAGATATTCCTGTTAGCAATAAGAAAAATGGAAATAAAACTGAGTTATGGAAAGCAAAAAACATTGAATTTGTGAATAAACCAAGAAATCATTGGCTTCTAAATTACAAAGAGAAATTGAAAACAAAATAATATTGAAATTATGAAAGACAGATAGTGTATTAACAGATAATGTAGCTATACAAAAAACACTATCAATATTATTCTAATTTGACTTGAAGACAGTGGAAAAATAGATAAATATCTTAAAAGGCACAGGAAATGTGCCTTTCAGTTTGTATTATAAATGTTTTGAGTAAGAACTTTTATGATGTAACAAAACACGATGCACTCTATTTTACAGGAATGTCAAAGAATTGGAATGACACTAATTAAAGAGAGAAATATTTGACTGTAGCAAGAATCTACAGACAAATATTATTACTGAATAATAATTATAAGTTGTTTACTGTAATTTTAGCTAAGAGACTAAAAATAATTTTCCAAAAATGTATTTATGAGGATCAATGTGAGTTCTTACCACATTTTAACTTAAAGGACAATGTTAGCTATGTATTGGATATTTTATAATATTTGGGACAACATAGCAATAGCACTTAGACTTATGTGGTACTTTACAATGTTTTACAGCTCTCTCTAAATGGTTTACAGAATCAGCATATTGCCCCCAACAATTTAGATCCTCATTTTACCGATCGCGGAAGGATGGGAAGCTGGGTCAACTTTAAGCCGGTCAGGATTGAACTCCTGGCAGTGGACAGAATCATTCTGCAATATTGCATTCTAACCTGTGCACCACCACAGCTCCTATTATGAGTCATAAATGAAATAATGATTCATTTAGAAATAAAAGAAGGCTTTTGACAATTTGAATCGGACTTTCTTATTTAAATTTTTGAAAAATATGAATTTTAATGAAAATTGCTAAAATTGATAAAATTGATTTATACCTTATTATACCTTACAGATGGAACTAATAGAGATTTAACCATACCATGTATGATATGGAAAAAAACAAGGGAAGTCCCCTGTTTTCTTTAATTCTTGAAGAATTGAATAGATATGAGAAGATTCCGAACATAAAGTTTAAAAAAAGAGTAAAATAGGGGCTTTTGCAGATGATTTGGTGCTGGTTTTGTAAGATCCTTTAAAGCAAATTGAAATTTTAATTAGTAAAATTAAAATAACTTACGGCACTAGCAAGTTTCAAGGTTAACAGACAATAGACAAAGATGTTAACAAGAAAAATATGAAGATACAGACTCAAACAGAACTGACAAAGGCTTTAAGATTGAGAATGTGAAATATCTGAATATTACTTTGACAAATATTAATTCTGGGCTATTTCAAAATAACTATGTTAAGACATGGAATGAAGTTAAAAATAAATCAAGATGCGATAAAATACTATTGTCGCTGTTGAAAATGTCTTTGATTAAGATGAAGGTTTTATCTAGAATGTTATTTTTATTACAGACAATACCTGTATTGACAACTCTTTTAAACAATGGCAGAAGAATATATCTAAATTTGTATGGTGGGTGGAAAAAAACCTGAGTTAAATAGAAGGTATAACAAGATGCAAAGAAAAGAGGATGATTTGGTCCACCACATTTGAAATTATATTTTGCTTCCTGCTATTTAGCGTGGATAAAGGTGGATATTGCTAAGAAATAGAAGGGATTTAGAAGAACATGATATATGATTTGGGTGGCATGGATATCCATGGTATAGCAAAGCTAAGTTTAATGTAGATTTCAAAAACCATTATGTCAAGCAGTCCATTTTTACATTTTGAAATAAATATAAATCCAGGTGGTGCCTGAAAACACCTCTGTGACTCTTAGCACAAGAAATGATAAGTTAACATAAATGGTTAACTTGTTGTTTGTATTCAAATTTTCTCAAAGAAATTGTAAAATAAAATCAAGAGCTATATACAAGTATATAATGTATAAACCAGTGGTGGGATTCAGATTTTTTTTTTGACTACTGGTTCTGTGGGCGTGGCTTGGTGGGCGTGGCTTGGTGGGTGTGGCTTGGTGGGCATGGCAGGGGAAGGATACTGTAAAATCTCAATTCCCACCCCACTCCAGGGGAAGGTTACTGAAAATTCCCATTCTCTCCTGATCAGCTGGGACTCGGGAGGCAGAGAATAGATGGGGTTGGCTGGAGCCATTCAGAGGTGGTATTTACCGATTCTCTGAACTACTCAAAATTTCCGCTACTGGTTCTCCGGAACCGGTCAGAATCTGTTGAATACCACTTCTGGTATAAACTTTTGTTCAAATATGAGACACAAGAAAAACAATTGAAAGAATATAGATAAAGTGGGCTAAAAATTTTAGCTACCATATACACTTGGATCAATGGGAAACTATGTGGTTGAAAGGACTGAAATTTACATTATAGTCTAGCCTTAAAGACATTCTTTATGAAATGATACACCACTGGTATTTGTCACCAGAAAAATCATGCACAATGTATAAAGGCACTTCGAATCTTTGTTGGAAATGTGAACAACATGAAGGGACATTTTATTATGTATGGGGGATGCGTAAAGAGTCAAATATTTCTTAGACAAATAAAATACAATAATTCAGGAGATTTTAAAGACATGCACATTTGAATCAGAGGCTTTTATTTTGGGACTAATAGACAAATAACTGGAAAAAAGCATGGAACTTCGTTTTTATGTAAAGTTTTTATGTAGGTATACATAATTGAGCAAACATAATTACTGTATGCTCAAAAGTAAAAAGGTTCAACATTACTCGCGGAGAGGAATGGTTAGTGAAGTTGATGAAATTTGAAGAGAGGAAAATTGACTTCCTTGATTAGAGAAAAGACATTATCTATATGTATGGCTGCCTGGAAACCCTTTGTACACTTTTTTGCATAAAATAGGAAGGAAATGCACTTGTGTTTTGATGATTAGAAAAAAGTAGTTAATAGGAAAAAAGCTTTTTTGTAGTTGATAACTTGGCAATTACATTTCTTGCAAAGGAAATCGGAAGCTTATGCTTTTTATTCTTTTCATCTTTTTCCAGCAGGTTTGTCTCTCTTTTTTCTTTTTTTCTTTATTCTGTATTAGTTTGTGTTAGTTTTTATGATCTCTTAAAAAAATTTATTTAAAAAAATAAATGTAACTCACGAAAAAGTGGAAGGATTCCACGATCATTTGTATCACTTTGCCACCCAGTAAAAGGAATTAAATGTCTAGCAAATGGTTCCCTGTATTTAATCAGATAACTAGTTTGCCAAGTGATTATGAAATGCACATTTTGAAGTTACTGCCTGAACAATAATTATGTTTACCCAAGCATGAGAAAAAGAAAAATAACAGGATTTAGCACTGATATTTATTTTAGAAGGTTAAAAAAAGTCATTATGGACAAATGCCGATTATCAAAACAAATAAATTTAATGAACTTTTGCCAATCATTTCAGAGCTATCTGTAAATTGAGTCTTTGCTGACCATCATGCCTCTCTCCAAAACTAAGAATGTAATTTCCCAAGTCTTGAGAGAAATTCTATGGTACATGAATGTCTTATTAATGTTTTTACTCTTCTCTTTATTTGCAACATTCTGTCTCTCCTGTTTCCTAAAGGTTGTATTACAAGCTTTGGAATTACCAAAAAACACCTCTTTGTTTTTCCTGAGAAAAAGTTTTTAAATAGCTTAATATTGTCATATCTCTGTGCAGTTAATATTTTTAAAACATTCTACAATGAAAAGGATTTTTTCCCCCAAGAATGAAATACTCCATAGCGGTCTAGACAAAATCAGTTGTATTACTGGATGAAAGTAACATTTTGCAAAAGCTACATAAATCTACCATTAAATATGTTTTGGAGGAGTTGCTGGTAGATTTATGTAGCTTTTGCAAAATGTTACTTTCAATCATAGTCAATAGAAAACACTTCACTCATTCATTAGCCCAAAACACAAGATAATGCAAACATAGACCTTATGTGGATTAGAAGCTGTATTTCACAATCCAGGTAAATTATGGATGAAACATATTAGTAATCTGGGCAAGGACATCAGATGCAGAATTCCAGTATCCCACAATTTTAGAAGGCAGAATATTTCATCAGTTCAAACTAGACACTGCTGAGCATATTGTTACAAGGACCTGGCAATATGCTGGACTGACCACTTAATATTTTGCTATCAAAATATTGAATTACAAAGGGATGTCCTTCCATCTCATCCAATCCCACACCACCGTAAATTATTCTCTTTACACACTCACATACTAGCCTTGATATTAGGCACATCACCATTACTCAAAAGGGCAATCAAGTAAAGTGTGTCCCATCCTTTTTCTAGACAGAGTGCAAAATGTATCATAAAAAGCTGAAGCTTATCAGTGTAAAGGTTTTTTTAACAATGTCATAAATCTAAAAAGATCTGAACATACCTAGTTTACATAATTAGGACCATGTGATGCAAGCTTGACGAGAGTAGTGTGAATAATTATTAATATGGCATCCTTCAAGCATATTAAAGAACTCCAAAAAACCCTGAACCAGTGCTCTGTTTCTTACAGCAGTAGGAGTGATAAGATTATCATAAATTATTTTCCAGAAGGGTGAAACAAGTTGTTCTTGAACTGAGGCAGCAATAGAATTCAATCTTGAAAAAACCTTGATCCTCTTTGTTCATACTGAATCACTGCATTTGAATAAATAGTATGTAACCGACCATAGAATTATGCAGTGAAAATATGGTAACAAAATACATTTCAAACCGTTTTGATTTCTTTGAAATCTTACATTTGCTCGCTTCTAACTTAAGGGATGACTCCGGCAGAAACAACCTCAATTATCTACCAATCTATGGCATCGTCTGAGAGGCATTTTTCACATTTCTCCATGTAGAATATTTTTTTTTTCACCTGTGCAACATTTGAGGGGTTTTTCCGCATGCACTACTTTGTCAAATCACCAGCAATCAGCAAAGGTGCCACACCCACAATCCATGCAGCCCACAACACTCCCAGGTGCAGCCAGAATGAGATTAAAATGCAATTGGGAAATATCTAATCAAAGAAAACCAGAATAGAATAAAACACAGATAATATATTCTAAGAATTGATGGTAATAAATAGGTGATGGGTCACCAAAAACTCTGGGTTTGTGACTCTGTAGGAGTCCTGCTAAAATTTGATGACTCAGCTGAACTGCAGCAGCAAAGAATGCTTGGGGGGGCGTTTGGGGGTGCAGGCTGAAGAGGTGCCCCTCTTGACAGGAGCTCCTTCTCAGTCTGCTGCACTGGTTCCACCACAAATGCGCGCACAACAAAAGCACGCCTGACTAAGCTGTGGTGTCTAAAGCGCGGTGACAAAAGCGTGCGACGAATGAGCGACTAATTAGCCCTAAAGCGTGCCGACAAAAGCGCGCCGACAGAAGCATGCTGTAACATAACCCTAAACCTAACCCTAAACCTAACCCTAAACCTAACCCTAAACCTAAATGTAAATCTTACCTTAAAGTAAATCGCGCTTCTGTCGGCGCACTGTTGTCGGCGCGCTTTTGACATCGCGGTTTTAGCGCCGCGGTGTTGTCGGGCGCTTATGACGTTCGCGCTTTTTTCGGGTCACGTGCTGCACTAGCTTCAGTCACCCTGGACAATTCAACTCAGAGTGAGCTTGTGCCATTTCCCCAGGGAGCAAAGAGGCATCCCTGAACTAATAGCTGACCTGCTGCTTTGGCTTCCAGAAATACCAGCGCATGAAGGAGCAACTCCTCCAAAACGTATTTAATTAATTTCCCTCCTCTGTCCAAATCCAAATATCGAATTTCAGGCTGAAAAAAGGTCTGTGATTGTTGTTAATTTTATTTTTTATAAAATCATTTTAAATTTAAAGATCAATAAATTTGAATGCAGGCAAAGAAGAAGGAAAGAATGAGGGGAAGTGAAAGAGAAAGGGCAAATTAAATGCTTGTTAAGTAAAACCAACGAATGCATTTTACAATCTGTACTATTGTTTTTGAGTGTTAGGTTCAACAGCTACGTTTATGACATGAGGGCACAACAGAGTCTTAAGTTGATTCAGGTCATCCATCATATTATTGTTCAGGCCAGGTTCTAGGTCTTCTGTATGTAGATATAGGAAGCAATTATTTTTGTACCCAAGAAGAAGAAGAGGAAAAAAACATTTTGTGGTATTTCTTTTTTGTGACTGTTTTCTCACTT
Source organism: Thamnophis elegans (assembly GCF_009769535.1). Lineage (NCBI taxonomy): Eukaryota > Metazoa > Chordata > Lepidosauria > Squamata > Natricidae > Thamnophis > Thamnophis elegans. Next base: position 1,822,835 of record NC_045548.1, read on the forward strand.
TCTACAGCTTTCTAGTTAACTCACATTACAGCCTCAACAGCCCCAGATGGTGCTTGCTTTTATAATTCAGCTTGAGAGGTGTATATTCTACCTTAACTGCAACCTGGTGTTATTTTCTTGCCATTGAAATTTAACATGCATTGCAAGATTTCCTGACCAGGATTAAATCCCAGGTCTCTGATAACCTGATCTTTGTTGTCTTTTCTAATTTCATCCGTTGTATCCAAGGTTCTTAATATATTTTGTAATGTATCAAGAAATGTCTCAAGCTGTTACAGCACATGTTGGACAGCATGGCTGGAAAAATCAGCATTCAGCATTATGCACATGCCAGAGAAATGCAAACTTTATGATCTACTGACCTGGACATTAAGAGTATTCAAATTAACTTGCTACAAGAACATTAAAAAAAAAAATAAGGAAACTTATAATCTAAGAGCATTTAATGAAATTGGCAAGACAGCAGTATGTTATTAATAGCTGTATGTGAGATTTTTTATTTGAAAATAGTTAATGTAATTAAACAGAGATAGGCAGCTTGTCCAGCATTGAATTTAATTGGAAAGACTAGGTCAGTGTTTCTCAACCTTGGCGACTTTAAGTCCTGTGGACTTCAACTCCCAGAATTCCCCAGCCAGCTATGCTATGCTATCTGGCAAACTTGCAGGTTTTTCACTTTCTTGTCCTCTGTGTCTCGCGCAGTAATACATTGTTTTGTAGCTGGAGAAACCTAGGTCTTCATTCTTTCTATACCAGCCAGCAAAATGATTTTACTTGGAATTCCATGAAATAAAAAAATGGCAAAGGATAACTCTAAATGTTGGTGCGTATGCACGTAAATGCAATTTATATTTTTCTTGTACATTCAGGGGAACCGTCTGAAACACGTACCCTGTATCATATCTGCACTGGTCATGAAGAGAGATGAGATGAAGAGAGTAACTGGATAAACTCTGTAGCTGTCGGTTTTGATTGTGGGAGCCAATCAGTGTTTCTTGTAAGGTGAACTTGGTTTCAATTGGAGCTGTGTCTACCTTGAGAGGAACAAGAAAGGAAATGTTCGTTGTTATCACTACTGCTACCTCCAAGGACAAGCTCTGAATCATCAGATCATATATAGCACATAGCATAGGTGCATTGTGTTGTAGTAAAATATGCATCAATACGAACAAAGTGTCATAGCATGCAATAATAAGGGTGGGGAAAGGGTCGGGCACCTGCAATAATTTCTTTCAAGCTTAGCAGTGATTTTTCTTTCTCCTTCTGCCTTCTCCTGCCCACCCCCTTTTTTTTGCATTCTGTAATTTGTTGCTTTTATGATTTTTTTCCTGTAGCAGCATTATTAATGGTTGCACTGTGCTCAGCTCTTGGGAACCAAGAAGGTTTCATTGCTTTTACCTGTCAATTCCTCCACAGCCCATGATTTAAGCAGGAGTAGATTGGATTTAACTCCACGGGAACCATTGAACTCTATAGGCCCGAGCTGACACAAATCTGTGTATCCGGGCAAATGTTCAGGGAGGTCAGACAGCAGTAGCACTCTGTGCATTGCTCTTTATCCTAGAAATATTTGTCCAGTGGTAGGAAACAAGCAGCGGTCCATCTAATATGTTACACAGTCCACCAAACATATATCAGTCTATCTTTCTTCTAAGTCCTTTTACAGATTAAACATGATTTTGTGTCAAAATATTTATTTTCTGAAAGTCAGAGCCTTTTCATAAAATGAACAGTTTGCAGCAAGAAAATTGCAATTTAATTAAACAACCCTCCCAAATAATAACATAAAGTATAGTCATCAAATTCTATCTCACATGAGAATCAGCATCACTGCTTCTAATCAATTTGGATGCTAATATAAAAGTTAAATGGAATAGTTTAAATGTTTTTTTAAATCATATTAAAAACACTTAAAGCCATGCAAACCCAATGTAAAAGCCAATGTTAAAAAAAACCAATAGAAACAATCAATGTCACCTGTGCATGGGTTCTACCACACATCCAGATCCCAAATGAATTAGCAGAGGCATTGTAAATGTGATCTTCAAGATCTGAAAAGGATCAGGAACAATATAATCTCTGATGGGATGATGGTCCAAATAACAAGCGCCATGACAGAAAAAAAAAGCTCTCTTCCTGGGCCCCAGCAAATGACATTCCCTAACAGAATGCATCTTCTGTTGGAATGGAAATAATGAGGAAAAGTGATCTCTCCAATAACACAGGCCATGTGCCATGAAGGGCTTTATAGGTCATCAAGAGTACCTTGAGATGAATCTAGAAGCATACTGGTAATTAATGCAGTTTGTGGAGCAGAGTTAAATGTGCACTCACCACGGAATACATACAACAGACCATGAAGCTGCACACTGCACCAGTTACAGCTTTAAAGTCCTCTTCCAGGGGACCCCATTGTAAAGTCCATAGCAGTACCCTATTTGGGAAGGGAGTAAGGCGTGGCTTGCAGGCATATGCACTCAAACTGACATCAATGAAGAGCAACTTAATAAATAAAAATTAAGTTAACATATTTCCCTTATTAAAAAGGATATCTAGCCTGTGATGGTGTATTATATGGTGTTTTTTATGATGTTTATGTTTCGTTGCAATGATTAGAGGGTGTGTTTTTTTTTTAATTGTGGGTTAAAAATGCCTTCTAGGCATTCAGTTAATGTTCCTCTGCTGCATTTTAATGCATGATCTTTTCTGCAAATTAAGGAAGCATGAATCAGCTTTTTATATAGTTTCTTATCTGCTTTATTAGGTTCTATGAAGTCCCTGAGCTACAGGCTCCTTTGTTGTTCTTGGTACAGGGAAACTCAGATGACATTCATTTATACCATATTCCCATATCCTGGCAGAGAATATGAACCTTATTTGATCCTTTTTCTCTTTGACCAGGAATCCCAGGTTGCTCAGTTCTGTGCCTTTTTCTTTCCCATTCATCCCACACATAACTAAGCACTCCATCCACTAGATGTTTATTTTGTAAATTATTTTATACATTATTTAATGTAAATGCTATTTATCATATTTAAATATTTTGTGTGTGTGTGTGTGTGTGTGTGTTGTGTCATAACCCCTGGTTTGCCCAAATATGGGAGGGAGCATACTGCTTCCCTTTTCTGTCTTTCGGCTCACACTAGAAAGTCATTTTTACAAAGGCAACATAAAAAAATGGCTTTCTGCCTGGATGGCTCCTGGGGTGTTCCGAAAGACAGAAAAGGGAAGCAGTATGCTCCCTCCCTTATTTGGGCATACCAGGGGTTGTGACAGAATAAATACCTATTTCCCTGGCTCAGCTGATAAAGGAGGAGAGCCTGTGGCTTAGTGGCTAATACAACTGCCTAATATGTAATACAGCCCAGGTTCAAATCCCAGTAAGGGTATGGCTACCTGATGAGAGCTAAATAGCTTGAAAGAGATCTATACTGGTCTCCCTTTATTTATTTATCAGCACAAATACAACACAAATGTAACAAAGGCAACAGTAAAAATATTAGGTTTCTGTCTGGATGGTCTCTTGTGATGAGCCGATAGACAGAGAATGGAAGCAGTGAACTTTCTCCCATATTTGGGCATACCAGGGGTTGTAACACTAAATACATACCTATTTCCCTGGCTCAGCTGATAAAGGAGGAGAGCCTGTGGCTTAGTGGCTAATACAACTGCCTAATATGTAATACAGCTCAGGTTCAAATCTCAGTAAGGGTATGGCTACCTGATGAGAGCTAAATAGCTTGAAATAGATCTATACTGGTCTCCCTTTACTTATTTATCAGCACAAATGCTGTGTGTGTGTGTGTGTGTGTGTGTGTGTGTGTGTGTGCACTAGAATTGGTTAGCCAATAAAGAAAATAGAGTACTAACATCTAAAGCACTTCTGAAATCCATTGGTATTGACAAAATCACCATCAGTCAAATTCAAAAGGCAGCTTTACTTGGAACAGCTTATATCCTGTGATGATACCTTTAACCCCATCAAACAACATCTGCTCATCCCAGGTCCTTGGGAAAGACTAGGAGATAAAAGAGCCAAATCCAATCTAAACATGTGGGTGACCTAAAATGATGGATGGATGGATGGACAAATGGACTGATTTTAGGTTTCTATACATATCTATTCTACAGAATTGAAGAGTCAGAACTGAAGAAGCTTCTTGGATTAGAAGTGAAATGTCTTCCAGGAAAACAAAGTCAAGTTGCCTTTTGAAAAAGCTCCTTTGGCACAACCATGGCTTGGTTGACTGAGAATCTCCATAGATATTCTATATGTTTGGTGTACATTGTGTTTTCTGGCTGTCAGTCCATAAAAAAAGTAAAGATACTGTGAAAATGCAGACTTGCATAGTTTCTGTAAGATTTCCAGATCGTATGTAAATGTGCTCTGGGACCCAGATGTATTTCTGCTCCCTAAATATATTCCTCCACCACAAGAAAGATTGTCCAGCGTACCAAGTAATGACCCACTACCACCAGCAGATGATTTTGCCAGGTGCATTTAATACATAGTCAATGAAACAAAATCCATATTAAAAACTAATCAATTGGAACAAACCTCCTAATCCAATTTCACTGGTGGAGGGTTCTTTGGTCTCCCTCAGTTATTTATTCGGTACAGAAAGAATGTAAGAAACCGAGACCTCTGCTAGGAGCAATCAGTAAATTGAGCCATAAATGGCCTGCTTCAAAATAGTTAAGCTTTAATATGCTCCAGTTGTAACTGTTTCGAACCTTGGGTCACAGTTGTGCCTTCTGAATTTATAATTACAACTCCTTTCTGATACACTAAGAATAAATGGAAAATGTATAGGGATTGCCTATTCTAAATTTGTTTTTATTTATGCTTTTTAATAAGCCCATCATTACATTCCACGATTATATATAAGGGAAAATCTTATCATGTAATCAATTTTGCTGAAAAAAGATAAAAGAAAGCACACATAACTAACATAAATCCAATGGATGGGTGTTTTTAGATTTAAATTTTCTAAAGATTTGAAGCAGAAATGTGAAAATTAAATGGCGTAAGCAATAAGGTACATTTTGTCTTAAATTAAACCTGTAAAAAAAAATCAAAGGGACTTTTACATATTTTGCAATGTAGGTGATCTAACTATAGAACAAAAGAAAGATAAAAGATAGCATATTTTTAAAAGAACTAGCATTTAAAATCTAAATAAAAACATTAAAAGCTCTGGATTTGAAGTGAGGATTCAGTTTGAGGTATATTATTGTCGTTTTAGTTTAGTGCTGCTAATGTTGCTCGCGCAATTGTGATCCTGAGAGTTTCAGTGAATTGCATACAATCTCTATTAAGTTTGGAAGAAGTATAATGTACATGCAAAAAAAAAAGAATATGATGAATTTCATTTATGGTGCTCCATGCTGTCATTAAGAGATGCAATACCTGGGAAGTGTCAGAAGGAGATAGCCAGTTGTTATTCAGGCACTTGACCCAGAAAATTGCATGATGTCTGGCAGAAATGTTACTTCCAGTGCCTTACAGAATCATAATTATGACAGCTGTGGTTGTACATTAGACTGAAGCACAAACTAGCCCGCATATTTTAGCATAGTATTGATGACCTTTGACTGATTGTTTAATGAGGTTCTGTTTTAAGTGAATATCTAATATCTAAACTTTTGCATTGTATTGATAGTACCAAAAGCTTCAGAGAGATCAAGGACCACAAGTATGGAGTAACCATCTCCATCTTGGCTCTACTACAAGTGATAGACAAGCGGTATCAAATCTGTTGAGAAGAGGAGGACAAGCTTTGAGAAAGAGAGGTCAAAGAATTGACTTATTTAGCTTCCATGGATATAAGAAAGATCTCCACCATGTAGTCTTTAAAGGGGCTTCATCATAATAGGCAGTAAAGTGTCTTAAGCCTATTAAGTATCTGGATAGTTTCTCGGAACAAGGCTGCTTCTTCAGAAAAGGAATGCTAAATGAACCTACAGCTCTGGCGTAATTACTGAGCCCACTGTAGTTCTATTAAAATTAAAAGATAGGAGACAAAAAAATATGGAAAGAGGACATGATGGATGACAATGCTACCCCATAAATGTATAAACGAATAAACTGACTGAATGATGTGTTGCTAAGCTAAAACCAAGACCAAAGATGGTAAACCTATAGATACAGTGAATCACCTATTCATAGCCACTCCATCCTATCGCAGTTCATTGAAGCCTGTTGTTCCCCATCTAGATCTCACAGCTTCCAGGCACCACAAAAGGGCATCTGCAGATCAGTTAGCATTATTAAAAGATATTAAAACACACAGACAAAATTGAACAAAGGATCTAGTTCCATGGCTAAACTTTCCTGTAGCCCAAAACAAGTACATCTGTGTGTGTCTCTGTGTGTATGTGTGTGTGTGTAAAAGTACAGATGATAGATAGATAGATAGATAGATAGATAGATAGATAGATAGATAGATAGATAGATAGATAGATGATAGATAGATAGATAGATGATAGATAGATAGATAGATAGATAGATAGATGATAGATAGATAGATAGATGATAGATCTTATATGTATGTGTGTGTATAATCACAGCCACTTACATTTATTTTGAATAGTGATTCACATGGCACTCATCCTTCATTAAAGAGACTATTGCTTTATATTTATGTAATACGTTTTAACTGAGCTACATAATCTGAAATTATTTAATAATCCCTGTAATTCACACCAGGATGATGTATATCTTGAACACAAGGATCTGAGGCTGACCAGAAAACAAAAGATGACTTGCATTAAGCCCTCCTATATTATTTGGCAATTATAAAATATTTAAAGTGGAGACTGCCTTGTTTGAGCTCTTAATTACTATGCTATCCAGTTTATTTATTGATAGATAGATGATAGATAGATGATAGATAGATAGATGATAGATAGATAGATAGATAGATAGATAGATAGATAGATAGATAGATAGATAGATAGATAGATAGATATAGATATAGATATAGATATAGATATAGATATAGATATAGATATAGATATAGAGAGATAGAGATAGATAGATAGATAGATAGATAGATAGATAGATAGATAGATAGATAGATAGATAGAGATAGAGATAGATAGATAGATAGATAGATAGATAGATAGATAGATAGATAGATAGATAGATAGATAGATATGGATGGATGGATGGATAGATAGATAGATAGATAGATAGATAGATAGATAGATAGAGATAGATAGATAGATAGATAGATGATAGATAGATGATATAGATATAGATATAGATATAGATATAGATATAGATAGATATGGATGGATGGATGGATGGATGGATGGATGGATGGATGGATGGATAGATGATAGAGAGAGAGAGAGAGAGAGAGATGATAGATTAGATGATAGAGATAGAGATAGAGATAGAGATAGAGATAGAGATAGGGATGGATGGATGGATGGATGGATGGATGGATGGATAGATAGATAGATAGATAGATAGATAGATAGATAGATAGATAGATAGATAGATACATAGATAGATATAGAGAGATAGAGAGATAGATATAGATATAGATATAGATATAGATATAGATATAGATATAGATATAGATATAGATATAGATATAGATATAGATATAGACTGCTTTGAAGCCTTTGAAGGAAAGGATGGTTCCAGAGGTTAAGATCTGAGCATTGGAAGAAAGTGGCAGGTCTGGGTAGATGGGTTGCTTGGCTGAAAAAAGACATGGCTGGTGGTTAGAAGCATACTAGACAATTAAGAACTCATCATTTCCAAAGAAAGAAGAGACAGAGACATCTATCTCTCTGTTATCCAGACAGGAAGCAGAAGCGTTTCAATATCTGAATCTCACTTCTGTTTTTCCCAGCTTTAATATGTTCTTTCCATCTGGGTCTGATCATCGCAGAGCAGACGGTGCTTTCCATACACTTGAAAAACACCCACCACTGGCTCATCTTGAGCATAAGGAGTTGTTATGTGCCGGGATGCCAATGGCAATTGCGTGCATAGTTAGCGCAGAGTGAATGGAGCACCCTGTAGCCCTGATCGCTTCAGCACTCTTAATTCATTATTAAATAAAAACTCCCTGGGTAGATCATAAATTTAGAGCAACTTGGTATCCACTTAACTATTGAGGTTGTTGATAAATTTTATTAGAGATCCTTCAGATTTCTCTAATAAGAATAAGGATTATTTTTAAACTAATATGAATATGATCTTCAATGAAATGTTGAAGTAGACCGCAACTAAACTCTTTCTTTTCAAGTACCAGCTAATCACAACCTGCTTTGGTAAAGAATTCAAGAGCAGCAGTTTTGTTTCCCTATTTTTCTATTTTCTTTTCTTTCTTTTCAATGTTTTAAAATTTCAAGATAAAAGGCCTGCATAATACCGTTCTTTTTGGATTCTTTTGGGAAAGTAGGAATGGGAAGCATAACTTCTTAATTTGTAAAAATGTTTTCTTTGTAACCAGGATTGCAGTTGCGTAACGATCCTGAGCTAGCTCCAATATTATCAATACTCAACAAGTTTAGTATTAGCAGTGAATGTCCAGGAGCCTGTCTGTATTTGTCAGAAGCATCTATAAAGCTAACTTGAAGGGTGTTTCTGGATTGAAAGGATTTGTCTGTGACAATTCCATTGCTCAAGGGACGCCCGATTTTTAAAAGTAATGCAATTTTCAGGGAGGGTCATTTCATCTAGTAGCCTGATAGCTAAAGTTTTAAATGTAAAGTTTTAAAAATTCCTCATTTAAATCATTGTTGCCCCATAAATTCAGATAGAAATGTCTTAATCTAGTCACTCTCAGCCACATTTCCCATTTATTAAATAAAGTTGAAAAAAAATAGTCTACCATAATAGATTGTGGAATATATCACATCAAGATAACACTTATGAATTTACCAGAGTACTCTGTTACATGTACAATATAGGTAAATATATATTTCCAGAAGTGACTGGATTTCCCAAGGAAATAACCTAATTTATTAAAAATAATGTAATCTAGGAGCTGCATCATTCCTTCTTTCCCAAACTCTGGCCCGAAAGAATAAACATAATTAATGAAATCCACTATCTGTTTATTTGTTGTGCATTGCTCTGCAAGAATAGACTGAAAATCCTTATCTAAAATGGGGTTTACAATGAGAGATAAGAGCGAGCCAGCCTTTTTCAAGTTAGTACCTTCAAACCAAAACTCTGCAATAAATATTTGAGAAATCACAAGAAGCAGAGTTAAAAGCTTTGCTTTTTTGTTATTCCTGGTAAAATTTCTTCAGTTTGTATTTGGCAATTAGCTATGTTAATAATGTACTGCCACTGGGAATAAGTAGTATTTCTTCCAACCGAAATTTCCATTCAAATCAAGGTCAAAGATCCACTCCAGGCAGGGCAACATGTGAAATAGTGGATTCTTCATTCCATGTTTCAGTGACATGGAAAGAGCTGAGGTTTCATGCCATACAAGCTACAACAAACATACAACAGGTACATTTCCCCAATAGATGCACTTTCTAGATGCTTCCACCTTTGAAGTAGAGGCAATAGAGAGAGAATGGAAAGTTTATGCACTTTTTAGGCTCTTCATTTTGACCCAATATAATGTGTGTATCAGTGGTGGGTTTCAAAAAATTTTCGAACCTACTCGGTGGGTGTGGCCTCCTTTGTGGGAGTGGCTTGCCGCCCATGTGACTGGATGGGAATGGCTTGCCAGCCATGTGTTCTCTCTGTGTGTGTGTGTGTGTGTGTGTGTGTGTGTGTGTGCGTGCGTGTGTGTGTGTGTGAGAGAGAGAGTGGTGGGTTTCAAAAATTTTTGGAACCTCTTCTGTAGGTGTGGCCTGCTTTCCGGGTCCACTGGTGGAACCTCTTCTAACCGGTTCGGTAGATTTGACGAACCGGTTCTACCGAACAGGTGCGAACTGGTAGGAAGCCACCTCTGGTGTGTATAGAAAAGTGTTTGAAATGTAATGCAAAAAAAGGCTAAATATTCAGATAGCATCCTCCGAATTTCATATATTTTAGTCAGGTCAAATTCCTTTTGAGAAAGTTGAACAACAGAATTTGAAACTGATCAAGGCAGTTCTCAGTGGATTGTAGAAAACTCACCAGCAGTACTAAAGCAAACAGAGAAAGATGAGTTAAGACTTTTGAAAGACTTTTGTAAAATTTACTTGGAGTCTTGCGGGTGAGCACCGTTGTGTTCTCCAGCCAGAATTGAGATGCTGGCTTTATCTCTGCTTTCTATCAGCCAGTAGACCCTGGCAATAAGCAAACAGCTTCTGAAAGATTGCCTGCTGTAGCCTGTGAAGGCAAAGAATCTTTGTCAGGAACTGTAATACATGTGGACAAGCACATTAATTTTAGATTATTCCTTCTGACAAGGCTGTTGATCGGGAGGTTTGTTGCAACTGTTAGTTTAGGCATTAGCTAGAAGAAAGCTAGAGGCATTAGCAAAATTCAAAAGGGCTTTGGGGGAGCAGAGGTGGGCTGGAAAGACACATAAATATCCTGATGAAAGGTCTTAAATATGTCTAGAATGCAGCTTTGTGCCGAGGTGAGGAATGAAAGAGAAAAGTGTTTCAAGGTCTAACACTGTACAAAAAGAAAAGTATGGCAATTTTTAAAATGAGAAACGCGGAAAGGCGATGTAGCATTCTATTTTTAAAGTGAATGAACTATATTTTAACAGATCGGGATGTGTTGGAACTAAGGTTCATTGGGGGGGGGGGGGGAAGAACAGTATAGCATGCATCCACAATCAGTGCGCCTACAGATCTCCTTTGCTATAAAAACAGCACCAGCAACAACACTGTATATAGTCAAAGCTCCACTTTAGGAAGGCAATTTGCAAAAAGTGCCTTCTTGATTCTACCCATACGGCACAGAAGGCTGACGTTTCGTGCCATGCAAGCTGCAATTCTGTTATTTCACTAATGAAGGGCGGGGGATGCACGATTCTTTAAATCTTGACCCTTGTTTTGTATACAAAGATCAAATGAATTCAGTATAAATGCTTTATATCAGTGTCTCTCAACCTTGGCAACTTGAAGATGTCCGGACTTCAATTCCCAGAATTCCCCAGCCAGCGAACGCTGGCTGGGGAATTCTGGGAGTTGAAGTCCGGACATCTTCAAGTTGCCAAGGTTGAGAAACACTGCTATTGAATCAGTGTACTATTCAGTATCGATGCACTGTTGTCCAAGGTCACAAACAAGTGCTAGCAATTGGGGAAATACCGAAGATTGAATTTTTATGTGCCTACAGCACCTTTGCAAATGCATTTAAACCTTTAAATATAAATAGAACTTAATTCTCATGCTAGTCTGCATCGCATTTCTTTTTGGAAGTCTGAAGGACAACGAAGACAGCCCTGCCATTCTCCTGAGCCTAATGCACAACTCAACTTTTGGATTTGGGGGGGAAATATGGGAAATTGCATTTGGCTTCTGTGCCTTAAAGTTCAGTTAGTTAGTATTTTATGGTAATTTGCTTCTACTCATACCAGGGGAAGTTTCCTCTTGCTTGTTTGTTTTGGCAGTATTGTTAAAATATCTTTGGAAGTTTCCCAATGTTAAATTTTTGGTGATATATATATATATTTATATATTTGGCCAGCTACAACCATTTGTAGAGACGCAGAGTATTTGTTTATCGGCTCAATATTTGATCACAAATTCATTTTAATACCTTAATATGCAAACACATTTGTAAAAAAAAATTGGCTCACATTTCAATTTGTTTCATTTCAAATATGGGTTATGCTTCAGCTCTTTCAGCTCATAGATTATCTGAAATATGGAGATAGTTCCAAAATTAAATAGTCTTAAACATTTGACCAATCTGCACAAATAGCAGGCAGTGTTTGTTTTTCAAAAGCTGGTTCAAAATATTTATTTATTTCCCTTTTTTGCTGTTTTGCTTTTAGTATCCATTAGCATAGTTTGGGGGAGCCTCTAGTAATAGCAGTAGCATTTAGACTTATATACCACTTCAGAGTCCTTTACAGCTCTCTCTAAGCAGTTTACAGAGCCAGCATATTAGTGGTGGGTTTCAAAAATTGTTTGAACCTACTCTGTGGGTGTGGCCTCCTTTGTGGGTGTGGATTGCCACCCATGTGACCGGATGGGAGTGGCTTGCCGCCCATGTGACCGGATATGAAGATGCCGACACTTGTCAGAACCACCTTAAATCACCTCCCACACAGCACTGGCGTGCATAAGAATAGGATGTAAACTTGTTTTTCAAAAGGCATCTTTGGTTTGAGTTAAAACAACTTCAACACACGCAATGTTCTGATTGCACCACAAACGCAGTCGTCATCCTTACCTTTCACAGAGGCACTGAGTTTGATAAATAGGAGCATGATAGTGCAGAATAATCATATCCAAGGACCAGTGGTGGGTTTCAAAAAAGTTTGGAACCTCTTCTGTAGGTGTGGCCTGCTTTCCGGGTCCACTGGTGGAACCTCTTCTAACCGGTTCGGTAGATTTGACGAACCGGTTCTACCAAATAGGTGCGAACTGGTAGGAACCCACCTCTGCTACAGACACACGGTGGACAGCTTCCAACCCGTTAGATGTCAAGGTCCTCTTCAAACCTGATGGACGAACATCATCATCTTGCTCAGAGAGTCCGAAGCATGTTATGTGTTTTCAATCAAAGGGAAAGGAAAGTTTTCAACATAAATGCATTTATTTTCACGAGTCAGAAGAATGATCCTGTTACGATAAACAAGCAGGAACCAACTTCTCTTTTCATTTCAGGATTACTTTATATAGGCTGCTAAAGCTTCTGAACAGCTAGCAGATAATGAGTATCCTATAGAGCATTTTTTCACATATAATGAAAATTGCAGGGATTTTTGCTGTAACAGCAATCAAGTACAGTTGAAGGCATCTGTTATATCGCCGTCCAAAAAAGGAAAAGAAACTTATAAATGATTATCATTAACAAATTTGTTTTGATTATGCCTGAATATAAGAAAAATATGCCTTTTAGCTTAATTCCTTTCCTGGACATTCTTTATGCATTTTTTTCTCACTGTTGGGAAAGAGGTATACCATTGTTTTCTTGGAGTTTTTTTTCGTTATCATTATTTCTCAGTCCAGCCAACAACCTTAAAATTTTCAGCTGAATTCCCAGCTGAATTTGCCACCATCAAAGTGCTAACCTGAACTGATTCTACTTAGCTTCCAAGATAAGCCACGGTCATCTCAATGCCAAAGTATGTCCAAGCCAGTCTAGGCAACCAACTCCACATACTTTATTATGAAGCAATCTCATTGTTAGAAACCATAAAAATATTCAGTTGAATTGCCATTCCATGCACTCTGGGTTAACATATTTGTTTTGCTGTAAAATTATTTAAAGAGGAAAAATACTCTAATCAAAAATTAAAAATGGAATCTGCTGGATCAGAGCCTGGAACCGTTCTGCATTATTCATAGTCCTATCTTTTCTCTGCTCCAAAAGTCACAGCTGAGACAACTTGCTATCTGCATCTTAAATAGGAATTAAACACTCTAATAGAGCAACTTGTTTTGACTGAACGTATACATGTTTCAGAATAGATAAAAGAAGAAAATAATGTCTCTTCAGAGACTCCTCAACAATCGTTTTCAACAATATATTAAAAAGACATGCATATCTCTTGATCATAATGACATATGAAAGATATGGAGCCAACTGTATTTTAATTAAGTGAAGCATTGGCTGAATTTGATAATTCCATTTTGTGCTTCTATTTATTGTTTCTGATTATGGGATAATTAGATTTTATCTTTAAAGTCTTCTAATAAGCAAGGCCATCTCCAGATGGAAAGGCGAGGAACTTAACAAATACGTGGACGTTTGTTCAGTGAAATTCAAAATAATTTTCTATTTATATTTAGAGCAATCTGGTCCCAAACACCCTCATTTTCAGAGGTGTTTTTTTTTTCATAATTAAGCACTACTGACTTGACATGATAAAATTTATATGGAGTAAAATTCCATGCAAAATAATCTTAGGGGCAATATATTCCATATATTTTGTCTGAAAGGTAGTACTCAAACAATATCGCTGATGTATAATTAAAGCAAGCAATACAAGAACACAACTTATTTAATAGCACCTGTAACTCAGATATTGTCAAATCATAGACCATTATATGAAACTCTCACTTATCCAGATCAAAAGCAATCAATTCAAACTGGATCTACTATTTTAATTTAAAGTTTTATTCATGTCACTAGTCAAATGCAACATGAATTTTGACAAATGCAGCATACTGTTTTACTTTACATTGTGCGCTTTTTAACCAAATGGGCTATTAGGAAACAGTGGTCTAATTTTGACTGTCCCATTTTAATTCTATCATAGCTTGTTCTTTCAAACTTTATTCAACATGATTCATTTATCTCAATTATTTGCATAAAACCTAGTAGGGAAATATATAAAGCTGGTAGAAAATTGTGATTTTCTTTCTTTAAAACTCGAACCAGAGAACTTGAATATTTGTTCTTTAGAAAATTGTCCTGATGAGTTAACTTCATAAAGATTGGAACCCACAATTCTGCATTATACTTGAATACTTAAGTAATTATACTCTCCTTTTAGTGCTTTATTACAAGGGAAGATATTAATCAGTGTTTCTGCTACTTTCAATGAGACAGGATATCAAGGATCAGCATTCTCTCTCTCTCTCTCTCTCTCTCTCTCTCTCTCTCTCTCTCTCTCTCTCTCTCTCTCTCTCTCTCTCTCTCTGTGTGTGTGTGTGTGTGTGTGTGTGTGTGTGAGAGAGAGAGAGAGAGAGAGAGAGAGAGAGAGAGAGAGAGAGAGAGAGAGAGAGAGAGAGAAGGCATGGAAACTATTTAAATTATTAAATGTTGCTTCAAATCAAATGTGGATTTTTGAGGGAACCAAAGTAAATTATTCCCCATTTTTCAACTTGCAAAAATTAACCATACATTTTGCATTTCTAGTATTCTGAATACAGTACGTCTTTGGAACAATAACTTCATATTAATATTGCCTTTAATTATTTTTTATTATTCTGTGTTCAATTTTTAAAAAATACTTCATGTCAAGTTTTCCATCTTATCCATCTAATGCTATTTTTAAATATTCTAAAGCAGATTAAAAAAACCTAAGGTTTCTTATGTGGAAGATGGGACATATGGTGTGTAATAATTGAAAATCAAACATTTTTAAAATAAATATTCAGAATTATAGTTATTTACTATTTGATTAGAGTGGATTGTTGTGTAAAGAAATCATGTAGACTGAATTACAATTGTATTATATTTGCTGCTGTCTGCCATACACTCGATTGTCTTATATATCATTAAATACAATTCAGTTGTGAATTTTCTGTTTCTACCAAAGCAACAGAACATCATCAAAATATTCCCAGTTAGAATATTTTTATGAACTGTTGTCATGATAGATTTCCTTGATGGTTTACAGGGAGATTTTGTGGGAATCTGCCTGCCTGGAGCAAAGGTTGAAAACCTCGTGCGCCATCCAAATAAACTGTCAGTTACTGCTGGTACAAAGGAAGCAGTTGTAATCCATGTCAACACGAGTGACGTTGAAAAATTTAGATGGACAGTCCTGGAAGCAAATTCAGGGCTTTAATTCCAGGACTGCCAAATACCGTCTTAAGAAATGCTATCTGTTACAATTTTAAGCATGATTGTCTATGTGTTCTTCATCCCAAATTATGGAATTGAGTCAACTTGGAGTATCTTTTAACCCAATAAATAAAAAATGAGCAAAACTAGTTAGAGAAACAGACCTTAAAGATCACAATGCACAGATGAGACAGTAGTGCCAGGCAGAGGTATTTTGATTTGTTAGATATTGAGAGACTGTGAACAAAACTGAATTTTACAAGACAGACAGGCTTCATTGGAATGAAATGGTGTTAGGTTGACGGTGAATAATATTAAGAAGAGAGCAGAGTAGCTTTCAAAGTGATCTTTGAGAGGAAGCCCAATACTTCTGGGCATCACTTGATGGGTGTAGAGAAGTCTCAGGAAAAGGTACCAAGGACTGGGCTGACTTTGGCATTGGATTAGTGTGTGGACATGACAGTCTAGAGATTGAATGAAAAGGAGACAAAGAACATATTCACACAAAGAACAGCTCAAAAAGGACACAATGGTGCTTATGCCAGTACTAGAAGTTTTCCATTCAAGGTAGGTCATCAGAGATCCTAGCTGCAAATGAAAACAGAAATATACTGGGTATTATAATAGGCCTCTTATGGATGGAGAGAATCAGTGGACTATAGCAATAGCAGTTAGACTTATATACCACTTCATAGGGCTTTCAGCCCTCTCTAAGCGGTTTACAGAGTCAGCATATCGCCCCCACAATCTGGGTCCTCATTTCACCCACCTCGGAAGGATGGAAGGCTGAGTCAACCTTGAGCCGGTGAGATTTGAACCGCTGAACTGCAGCTAACAGTCAGCTGAAGTGGCCTGCAGTACTGCACTCTACCCACTGCGCCACCTTGGAGAGAGGACATGATAGGGAACACCAAAGATGGGGCTGTGGATATAAAATCTATCATGCTAGAAGATTTTTCTACAGAGTTACCACGAATCAACTCTCTGGATTCTCGCCAGTCTACATATGAACAGACAGAATGTCAATCACACCAGAGAATTAAGAACTAAATTAGTGCAATAAAGAAACAAGATTACAAGTTATGTCAGCCTCCTGGTCATCCCTTTAACCTCTCGACTGGCACCTAATTCAAACTGTGCACAACATACTGACAAGGGAGACCCATCAGACTAGAGCTACCATCATTCTCAACCACCAACAAATAGATGTCTCCTCAGAAATATCCAATCACCAAACAATCCTACAGAATTCAAACCCCACCATACTACAAATAGCAATAGTTAGACTTATATAGCGTTTCATAGGGCTTTCAGCCCCCTCTAAGTGGTTTACAGAGTCAGCATATTGCCCCCAACAACACCTCGGAAGGATGGAAGGCTGAGTCAACCTTGAGCCTGGTGGGATTTGAACAGCCAAACTGCTGAACTGCAGGAAGACAATCCCTACTTCTGGATCACTGTATTGAGGGTGCCTTGCTGGAATACAAAGTGTGGTGGTGATGTTGGGATGACCCCGGAGACAGAAAGAAGATCCACCACCTAGATAATGTCTGATAACAGACAACCCTGCCCTCAGGTGGGAGAAAACATGGACAGTGTTTCCGAATGGACCCTTCCTAGTTTACCAGAGACTAAAAAGAGAGAAGAGAAGAAATACTTTCAGTCTTGCAAGTTTCTACTTAATGTAACTTTACAATAAAGATAACACTGGTGGCTTCTGGTTACACTTCCTGTGTGGTCTGGCCTTGAAAGGCTAATACAATATTGGCAGAGAATTGGATTTGTTACTCGGTACTAATCATGCTGAGCTCAGGCAGCTTCAAAAAGGAAGTATATAGAATGGACTTTATTAAACTTTTTTTTCCAAATAAAATTATAAACCAGATCTCCTCTTGCCATCAATCCATTGAAACATTATCCCACGTAATTCCATTGACTAATTTGGCTGCTGTAAATAAAATCTAATGAATGTTTATATTTTATTTTTCAGTTTCTTACTCCAGCCATCAAAGGTAGCTTTGGAGAGAATTGAATTTTTAGTTATGCAGTTAAGCACATTCTTTCAAAAATCAGATACTTTTATCATTTTCTCACAAAAGGTGAAATCCATTCGATTTCTGCAGCTTTGGCAGCCTCTTATTGAAAATATAAGTGAGATTCTTTTGGGGTGTTCGATGCTACTAAGGTAAAAGTGAAAAGCATGTTTCCTGTATGGGTACTGATAAAAATCCTTGAGGCTGCCATAGAAACTGCCAAGTATGATCATCTAATTGTTCCTCTAAGTTTAAGGGTTTGGTTTTTTTTTTTTAGCCCTATAGTACATTTGCCATAATCTATTTCGAATAAAATCTGATAAATGTTGAAATTTTACCCTTTTGTTTTGCGGTGGAGGGAAGGAAGAATAACATTAAATTTGTATTCTTACATGTTGTGTTTAAGGAAGGCACTTGAAAGAGTTGTTTTTATATGCCATTAATTAAAAAAACCTGGATGATAGAACAAAACAATAATAAAGAGCAAGATATATTTTATAAAATCAAAGACTGCAATATATTCCTGTTTGCTCCAGAGCGATAGAATTGGTCATCTTCTGCTATATAGAATGTTTTCCTGTTACTTTCTAGATGCTCTGATTATGGTCAACAGACATATACAAACCTGTTCTGCCCCCCCTTCTTCGCTCGTTAACAGACGACAGGCAGACAAACTTAAAAGGAAAGAACTTTATCAGTCCTCGGCTCAGACTGGCTGCGAGCCCCAAAATAAACATAAATAAAGTCTCTGACAAGAAGATAACAGAATGCAAAACAAAACTCTCACAAAGCAATTCACTTCTCCAAGTGTCTCCTTGAATCAGGGTTACAGAAAGCAAATCACTTCTCCAAGTGTCTCTCACAAACAAACCACAACCGATGAATGATGAACGTTGACTCCTGCAACCAGGGCGTGGAACCATCCGTTCTTTTATCACCAGAAGACACCACTAACGAGCCCCAGCTGCATTTTTAATCTTGCATCCCAACTCAACTCACAGCAAACTTCTGCTGAGTCACAACACAAACCCATGGTGGGTTCCTACTGGTTTGGGCTGGTTCTCCTGAACTGGTAGTGCTGCCTTGAAACAGAGAGCAAACCGGCTCTCTGTTCTCTTGAAAATGGGCCTGACCACCTGCCCCTAGCTTATACTTACCTTTAGTTCAGGTTCTGAAGCCCAGCTGACCCGGGCACCCGCTTGAATTGCCTTTAATTAAATTAAACTATTACTACCAGTTTTTTCTCAGTATTTTTCATTCAATTGTGCACACACGTGCAGCATGCATCTGGTGCCTGCATGATGCAAGAGAGAGAGAGAGAGCGAGAGCGCAAAGCACATGCTCACTGAACCGGTAGTAACACCAGTAGCAACCCACCACTGATACAAACATTAAGTAGGATGGTACCCTATTAAATAAGTTAGAAAATATGAGCATAGATGTGAAACTCTACCCTTTCTGTTTCTTGATAAAGGAAATTTCATTATAAAACAAGCATGTTTTATTATCATTATTATCTTGAATTAACAAGTTTTAGATATATATATGCGCAATGGATCACCTAATGTGTTTTTCTCATTTATTTGATAAGCGCAGTGTAGTATTAAGTACTTACACTAATAATTTATTGCATGTTAAATTGTATGCAGTAATGAACTCTGGCAGAATGCATTATTACTATTTATTATGTTATGTAGTACATGTGGTGAATTAGAAAAATATGACTTCTAAACCTTTTTCGAAGGTCTGTTGGGATCCTATATTTGCCTGTGTGATCTAACTAATTAGAAGAAAGTTAGAATTAATGATTGTTGCTCTCAAAAGAGGTATAGATATAGATATAGAAATGTCTTGGCTCAATAAAATGCCTTTGTTCACTCAATTGTAGGTAAAATATTTGATTATTGAATATTATTATTGAATAATATTGAATATTATTGAATATTAACTGAACAATTATAACCCAAAATTAGTGGTCCATGAAACAATACATTAAAAATTACATTTATATCACACAATGGACAATGATCTGGTGCTTCCTTTTTTGAAATTTACATCTCAGTTTGTTAAAATATGTATGTCCTTTTCATATTATAGTGATCACATACTATGCTCCTCAAATGGCTGTATTCTGAGAAATTTATATCCCCACATATGAACCATGTCTAACTAGGAAGAGATTTAACATAAACTGTTAAAAAAAATTCATTCTACTTATCTGAGAATTGCTTCCCACTCTACGGAGCAGTTCATGGACATTATTGTTTTATTGGTGTTCACCCAAGAGTTCTTCAGAAATATTATTTATTGTACAGTTCCCATAAATGTTCTCATATACTCACATATTTTATGAAATAGCCTTCGCACATTAACCTCATCCAGATTTAATTACCATATGCATTTCTTCAGTAGTGATTGTATTTTTGCTTAGAATAGAAAGAATAGAAAGTCACCTTTCTACATGGCATAAAGTCTGGGGCAGCTCATGCTTACCATAGGAATCATGAACCTGGCTCAAGTTATAGAATGGTTTTGAATCTGAAGATAATTGGAATATAATTTGAATGTGAAGGATATTACCATTGGTTCTTTGTCATGGTCAGATTCCTGGTTTCTTTTTAGTTGTTGTGGCTACTGCTTCTCTGTCTCCTATCATACAAGAGGTAGACCACATTAAGCGGGTGATTTATGAATCAAGATGGGCTTGAAAGGGAGCTTGGATTCCCCCACCCCGGTGGATAGTTCATGCAAGATCTTAGCCTCATCTGGGATGAGAATGTGGTCAGGTTCTTACAGGACAGGATAGCTCCCATGCAGCCGCTCCCTGTTTTGCAAACTCAGATCCCCTAGTTTTCTGAGTAGCTTCAGGAGATGGAACAACAGAGGATACGCCTGTTGCACCATTGGAGACACATGTAGGACAAAGTGAACCCATATTAAGGATTATATCATGGCAATAAGAACAGCAAAACACAGTTATTTTTCCACTCTTGCATCATGAATAGCTGGTCAGTTACACTGTTTATGTTGGGAATATTCTAGGTATATGACAGTTAGTTGAATGGAGTAGCATGGTGGCCAAGAGGTGGTGGAGCTCTTACCTCACAATCAGGAGGTGGTGAGTTCGATCCTAGGTAGAGGCAGATAGTTCTCTCTCTGGGCACAATGAGAATGTATCTGCTGAATAAAACTCTGCAATGGCAACAGGATGGGCATCCGGCCAGTAAACACTCTTCTAGCTCCATTCAGTTGCCCAGATTCCACCCCGCAAGGGATTACTAGAGCTGAGGTGGCACAGTGGTTAAATGCAGCACTGCAGGCTACTTCAGCTGACTGCAGTTCAGCAGTTCGGCTGTTCAAATCTCACCGGCTCAGGGTTGACTCAGCCTTCCATCCTTCCAAGGTGGGTAAAATGAGGACCTGTATTGTTGTTGGGGGCAATATGCTGACTCTGTAAACCACTTAGAGAGGGCTGAAAACTCTATGAAGCCGTATATAAGTCTAACTGCTATTGCTGTTGCTATTAAGCCAATTAAGACATAGTCTTGTCCTTCAAAATGTTTTGTCCTATGACTCTTGAAAAAGTGTCAAAGTTGACAGGATCCTTGGGATTGTAGTTGATTTCACCTGTGTGTCAAATCCATGTTTCTGTTGCAGGTAAGGCCCTTCTTCTCAAGGACCCAATAATTTTGGATAAAAAGTTTCCCTTTTTCATAAGGTTGCTGAGGAATGATTTATTAAAACCCACTTTCGTGCCTCCATGTCATGGTGGACATTTATCAGAAAGTAAATTCTCTGTGTATGAATCACAAATACTTAACACCATGTCTAAACCAAGCAAGCAAAAGGAAAAGTTTTTCAGAAAAAAATGATTCATCACATATAAGTTTGAAGAAAATAATGTAACTGCTTGAAGTGAGGCAACAAATACAAAAACGTGTCCATTGATTTCCAAGTCAAAAAGCATATCATCATTGTGTTAGCACTCAAGGAAAGTAATTTCATAAATGCCTCTTCTCTTCGACTGTAAAAATATAACAATAATAAATGAAATGATTGACCATTTGGTGTCTTTTTATATTGTTACGCTGCATCCTAAAATGACTGCTTTGCTCCATCTGATGACAGGACTCGTCCTGCATCTGATATTTAATCTCACTTGAACATCTTCTGATCTACTTTGCAATAATTGGGATGTATCATAACGCTAGTTTCCTTGATGATGTAAATGTAGACCACAGTAGTTATCTAACACAGCAATAGCTAGACTTATATACCGCTTCATAGGGCTTTCAGCCCTCTCTAAGCGGTTTACAGAGTCAGCATATCGCCCCCACAGTCTGGGTCCTCATTTCACCCACCTCGGAAGGATGGAAGGCTGAGTCAACCTTGAGCCTGTGAGATTTGAACCGCTGAACTGCAGATAACAGTCAGCTGAAGTGGCTGCAGTACTGCACCCTAACCACTGCGCCACCTCAGCTCTAAGCATGCTAAACTCTATGAATAAGACTGCCTTATTTTATTTTTTAGAAAATGGCAGTCATCTGTTAATATATATGGCTTGTTTCTGCAGAGTCACATAATTCAGGGTAATTCTTGTCACAGCAAATTAACTTTTTCTGCTTTTCAAATTTTAAAAAAATCCAAAAAGCAAAAAAGATTTCTAAAAATGCTAGGCATATGTTGAGGTGAAAGATACCTCTCAAACTCTGTTCCCCAGTTCAATGTCCTTTCTAATAGTACTGTGCAAAACTTTTAAGGGGTACTAAAATTAGATGAAGCTTCAATCAGATCATCCCATCAATGGCAATGTGTGAATGGCATGAAGTGGAATCTAATGCTATCAAACCACTTAGTAGGCTTTGGAAGTGCTTCACAAGTTTGATTCTTTTCTGCCACTTCTGCAGCTGTTACAGGCAATACTCAGTTCCCCTTCCATATATTAGGAATACTGAGCGAGGAGTGGGATGGTGGGCTTCAGAATGGCAAGGTAACATTCACTTTCTCAGCTCTTCTTTCATGTGGCACTTAGAAGTCTTCAACGTTGCTCTTTCTTGTGCCTGTGGAACATTACACTTCTATGCTCATTCTTGAGTTCAACTCTGGTCTCTCAATGTAGGCTCAGGATTATCCATTCTAGTATGCAGCCTTAGGTAAAACTTTCTTTTTGGAAGAAAGGTTCTCCTGTGTGGTTGCAGCAGTGTTGTTGTTGTTTTTCAACATTGAGTGAATAGTTGCCAGAGAAATAGACCTTGTCTAGATGTTTCCTGTGTTTAAGGCTAAAAGATGGCGAAAATAGCATATTTCCTGTGCCATTTTCTCTGTGGTTTTGTATGTCATTGGGCAAGCTTTCTTTTACTAATTTCACTACCCCGGTGTGTTCTGACCCCAATTCTCTGCTCGTTCACAGACGACAGGCAGACAGACTTAAAAGGAAAGAACTTTATCAGCCTCAGCTCACGCTGGCTGCGAGCCCAAAATGAACATAAATAAAGTCTCTGGCAACAAGATAACAGAATGCAAAAACAAAGATCTCTTACGGCCAAACCAGGTGTACATAAAGAAAGCAAATCACTTCTCCAAGTGTCTCTTTGAATCAGGGTTACAGAAAGCAAATCACTTATCCAAGTGTCTCTCACAAACAAACCATGACCGATGAACTACGAACCACGAATGAATCAATGAACGTTGACTTCTGCAACCAGGGCGTGGCACCATCTGTCCTTTTATCTCCAGAAGACCACACTAACGAGCCCCAGCTGCATTGTTATTCCTGCATCCCGACTCAACTCACAGCAACTTCTGCTGAGTCACAACACTGGTGTATATTATTGTCTGCAAGCCACCATTCTGACACAAATGAGTCCTGATGATGGCAGATTTTCCCAGATGGAATGGGACAATGTGCTCCAGCCAACTCAACACAGCCAACTTGTCATGGCCAATTCGCCACAGCCAACTTGCTGTGGGACAACTCACCATGGCCAACTCATCATGGGACAACTTGCCACTAGACAATTTAACAGTTCAATTTAATTATTTAAAATAAATAAAAAAATCATTTTATCATTCACATTTCATTCTGCCCCTTCTTCTGCCTCCTTTCTTTAATGATTCTGTCCCACTATTTCTTTGATATTAGTGTAACTCTTGTCCTCCAGCGAGTTGTTCCATGGAGAATTGGCTGCAGCAAGTTAGCCATGATGAGTCATAGATCCTTTCCCACCTTGCTAACAAGCTATGTCAATTGTCCTGGCACCCCTAGGCTCCCTCCTGTGTGTTTGGAGGGAGCACACTTATATCATCCTTCTATGGCATGATGATGGGCATTTATTCAGGTCCTCTTCCCGTACACTCTCTTAAACCCAGTGTTGAGGGAACAAGCTTGTCATCAAGTTATGCCAATCATCATGGCATTCAGACAACCATAATTTGTCAATAGCAATAGCGATAGCAGTTAGACTTCTATACCGCTTCATAGGGCTTTCAGCCCTCTCTAAGCAGTTTACAGAGTCGGCATATCGCCCCCAACAACAATCCGGGTCCTCATTTCACCCACCTCGGAAGGATGGAAGGCTGAGTCAACCCTGAGCCGGTGAGATTTGAACAGCCGAACTGCAGAACTGCAGTCAGCTGAAGTAGCCTGCAGTGCTGCACTCTAACCACTGCGCCACCTCGGCTCTTCAAGAAATGCAAGTGTAAAATCACAACATAGGCTCATTCTGCATAACAGAATAACAGAGTTGGAAGGGAGCTTGAAGGTCTTCTAGTCCAACTTCCTGCCCAATGAGGAAATCCTATACCATTTCAGACAAATGGCTGTCCAGTCTCTTCTTAAAAATATCCAATGTTGGATCACCCACAACTTTTGGAGGCAAGTCATTCCCCTGATTCATTGTCCTCACTTTCAGGGATTTATCCTTAGTTCTAGGTTGGTTCTCTCTTTCATTAGTTTGCATCCATTGCTTCTTGTCCTCCCTTCGGGTGCTTTGGAGAATAGGTTGACTCACTCTTCTTTATGGCAGCCCTATAGATATTGGATACTGCTATCATGTCACGCCAGTCTTTCTTTTCATTAAACTAGATATATGCAATTCCTACCGCCGTTCTTCCTATGTTTTAGGCTCCAGTCCCCTAATCATCTTTGTTGCTCTTCTCTGCACTCTTTCTAGAGTCTCAACATCTTTTTTATATTATGGCAACCGAAACATATATCGTGGCAATCAAAACAATTTTAATTTTAAGACTGTATCCATCTTATTGTCCATAATGTTTGCTGGCTCTGCCTCAAAAGGGATATGGTGAACTATTCCAGAAATATACAGAGTTGAAAGCTTTTGAAGAATTGCGACAGCATTTTTGTCTTCTAAGGGGTTCTATCACTTTCTGTGTCTCATTTCGCCCCAGTAGCTGAAATAGGTTTAGCCTTTTTTGTAACTTGTCCTTTATAACCTGTGGGTTTTTAATCCAATTCTGAAATAGCTCGAAACAAGTCGTTTTGCCTTTGAATCTCATATGAAATCAAACCGTGCCCTCCTTGAATCATCAATTCAAACAGAATCAGGATTGAGTTGCAGAGGCACATTTTGTTGGTGTTTTTGTTCCAATATGCATTTGGAGCCTTAGCAATGGGATCTCCACCCATTAACCTAATAGAAACGGATAACGCTTGAGTACCATACCCCACTTGCATTATCCTGTACTCATCTGTACTGAATGAAGCCGCATGAAGCCTCAGAGGATCCATTCGCTTTGATGAAAATTTTCCCTACAGGTTTCTCCATGTGACGCCTGGCATTTATGGAAGCTCAGCATAGCCGAGCCGCCATACGTTTCTATGCACATGCACTGTTGGTTTGGATTCTTAGTGAATAGGACAGATTGATTCTGTCTTGAGGGGAAGATTTAAGAGAGATCTTTTAAAAGTAAAAATAATAATAATAATAATAATCCAACACTTTTAATTGTATCCAGCAAACTATTGGAAGCCAATTTATTGCACAAGCTTGAAAACTGACACAATGACGTGAAAACTGAGCCTGTGAAAGCTGTCAGTTTATTTTTCACAGTTGTATTATGTTTGAATTGGGATGATATCAAACAATCGTATTAGCTTTGTTGTCAGGGCAAAAACAACATTGTGATATGGACAAGCCAAGAGAGAGGCTTGAAGAAAAGCTGTTCATGAATTTATAGCGGACAAAAATTACATCATATTATCATTATCTTCTCCTCTTTTTCTTCTTTCTCCTAATATATAGGGAACGGATACTGCAAGTGTTTACAAATTTGACCAGTTCTTCTAAAATTGTTTGAACAGCAATTGAAGTTTCTTTGCTTTCAAAGAATAGCATTTCATTTGAATTCTACAGCATCAATTCTCTAAAGATCCAGGGTAAAATCACTCTGCTATAGAATCACCAGTAAAGCTGTTTTTTTGGATTTCTTTTTCTTTTGTCTGTTAAGGGAAAAAATGAATATAACCCGCTTCATGTGAATCTCTTTTCATGATTTTATGATGAGTATTATAAATAAATGCCTTTTTTCTCTCCTATTCTTTATTCTGCCTATCATGCTGAAAGTACAGAAAAATGAAGAAGACATTGATTTGGGATTTCTCTTGTGGATTAACAGAGTTTATATTCACCCAGGCTTAACCTTAATCCAAAAAGACAATAATACTAAAGAATTCATGAAATGAATTTCGAATAGTCCCATTACCTTAGTGCAGTGTTTCTCAACCTTGGCAACTTGAAGATGTCTGGACTTCAACTCCAAGAATTCCCCAGCCAGCGAATGCTGGCTGGGGAATTCTGGGAGTTGAAGTCCAGACATCTTCAAGTTGCCAAGGTTGAGAAACACTGCCTTAGTGCTTCCAACAACTTCACAATTAACCCTATATCTTATTCCTGTTTGCGGCAAATTTTGTCCATACCATCAGCCATGTTATTGGAAAATCTCTGGATAGTATTCTACAGGAGGCATTATTTTCCTTGAAAGATTGCAAGGGCAGATGTTTAAAAATCTTTTCTAGTTTCATCTTACAGTACTTATTTTTTTTCCTGCTATTCAGGAAGCCCAAAATAAAAGGGAGGAATATATGACACAGGGGAAACAAAAGGCAAACTTAGAAGGAGCCTAGAAATCAAAGAAAATTGGATAGAATGAACTAGTCTGTGGAAAGATGCAGTATTTAAGTAAGAAACAAGCTTTGTCAGAAGTGCAACCAATGGGCATGAATTAGAGAAAGTGAAAGAAGAGATAAAAGTTCATGAACTTAACCATCACTTCTTTTTTTTTTAAAGGACAAAGCCCCTAAAGATCTGAAATCATAATGAAAACTTATATAATTAAAATACATCTTGGGATAAAACAGAATTTTAAAAAAAGTAAAATGAACTTGCTTACTCAATCTGCGTGAGAAACCCTTGCAATACATTTTGGTCTATTTAGGCTTACATAGAACTAAGGACTACAGTTGTGCCTTGGTGCTCAACTTCTTTGAAATGCATTGAATTTGGTACTCAAAACATTTTGACATGAGCATTGTTCATTGTTTGTTTGATACTCAATGCACATGCTAGAACCTATCAGTGTTGGCTGCCTTGTGACTCACTGCATTTTTCCTTATGGGAAAATTTTGTTTGGTACTGATCATTTCTGGTACTCACCGCACCTCCTGGACTCAATTAATGATGACTACTTAAGTACCACTGTATTATGTCCAAAGGCATAATATTAAGCACATGCAATAATAATAATTGTGCTTATGACTGCTGTTTAAAAGTAGTATAGGAAAATATTTAAAACCATGTACACAATAAATAGATGCTGTAGAATATTTTTAGACTGACCTGGGAGGGATGTGGAGAAGAGGAAAAAAAATCAGAATCATTATTTTTGCTTTGAGTTATCTATTAAACTAGTCCACAGGTGTGCTTAAAACTTAATTTCACTGCTGCTTCTAGGAAAAGAAAAACATGTCACAGCACCATCTCCTCTGCTGAAAGCACTTGTCCATTCTGATTTTGCCTACTCTCGGCAGATAACATATTCTTATTAGTTAAGAATCTAGAAGCAAATTATATGTCGTTGCTTTCATAACTGGTTGGACAAATAACTTACAAGAACATTTCTATTTTCAAAACACTAGCATTTGAAAAAAAGATATTTTTTTCTAATGAGGGGTGCTGTCTGTTTTAGGAGTGCTAATACTGCAAATGGATGGTGTGTATAGGTCACATGTTTCCTTATAGAAGACACAAAATTTGACTTTCAGATGAGGAAAGTGGTGAACATCTTCGAAAGAGCAGAAATAATGCTGACCAATTTGGCGCTGCAACAGGATCCCTACAGATAAAGGAGAGGACGAGAGATTCCCCAGTAGCCCTGTTCTCAGGACTACTGCTCCTCATGAGGAGACTATAATAAAATAGTTGCCTTATGGATCTAAGAGCCAAGAAAGACAGCAAGTGTGAAAAACTACCTGGTGAGAAAAACTTAACCCCAAAATAGAGGAAAAACTAAATAGTAATTTAATTAAAGAAAAATATAAAACAAATAGCAAAAAGCTAAATAAGAATTGGAAAGATAAAGGCATTAAAGAAACAGATGAATTTAGAATTAGAACTTTTGTTAAGATTTTTGAAACTTTTCCATGGACATGCAAATTGCTTAATCTACCAGGAAAGAGACCATTAGTTGAAAGTTGAAAACAAAGTGAAATAACAATGAAACCTGAGACTTCATGAATATAGAAAAGGTCTACATGAGTGGACTAAAGTTCCAGGCCCCCTGGGGGCAGGAGTGAATTCTGCAAAATGACAAATACAGATATAAAACATAGACATTTCAAGGGATATTTGAAGAACAGGGAGAAAAATTTATGTCTCCACCTGTAAAAGTATTTCTTGAAGAAAATTATAAAGGATTAGATATTATCTATTATAAAGATTTGTATGCCACCCAAGGGAGATACAAATCTTATTAAAGTTAAAGTTAAAGATTATAAAGTCGATGCAACAGATAAAAATACGGAAGAATTTATGGTTAGACAGGATGAAGAAGGAATACAAATCCTAGCTGGAAGAGAAAGAAATGGAGATTATAAAATACTCAATGGAAGTACTTCTACTCAAGAGTGGAAATATAAATGACAAATCAAGAGATAAAAAAGGACTTGGGCAAGGACTTGTTTTTGGATTTACAAAAGTTTTCTAAAAAATGATACAAAAGAAAAAATTCTGTATGGGTATTCAATCCTACAACAGCAACTTGATGAGCTAAAGATTAACATTGTTAGAAGCAAAAGAGTAATTTATAGTTGATTTGTTTG
Source organism: Thamnophis elegans (assembly GCF_009769535.1). Classification (NCBI taxonomy): domain Eukaryota; kingdom Metazoa; phylum Chordata; class Lepidosauria; order Squamata; family Natricidae; genus Thamnophis; species Thamnophis elegans. The sequence goes on from NC_045548.1 coordinate 1,851,816, forward strand.
ATCAGGTTAAAATAGGGATATCTTCATAAAATTCTGGAAACTCTTTATATAGACTTTTTTCCAACATTTGGACAAAAATGACAATGCTCTTTGATTGGATAAGGATTGTGAATAATGGAAATTATGAATGGATTATATATACAATTTCATGGAGGAAGGGAACGATTAATTTGCCTGTAATGTACTTGTTGCAAAGAAGTTCTGAAATCACTTCTTCAAATATTCTTTCTCTCTCTGTCTCTCTTTCTCCTTTTCTTTTTTCTTTTTGTATTTTTTTGTATTTTTTCCTTTTTTCCTGATTTTACTTTGTATTATTTTTTAGCATTGTCAAATTCTTTACTAAAAAGTATTCATTAAAAAAAAATAATGCACCACTTTTATTGAAGAGAAAGGTATTTTTTTTCCAAAAAAAAAAAAGTATCTGTTAATTGGGAGAGTTGTCCTAAATTTATGAAATGCTAAAAAAAAAAAACCTATGGAAAATAAGCACATGGGAAGGAGAGTCAAAGGACTATAGATACCGGACTCTTCATCTTTGTGAAAATGTTTGTATGTAAGCCAGACAAACAGACAGACAAATGGAGTTGCTGAAAAGGGTTAAGGCCCTTGAAGATCACTCACTGCTTGGAGGAGTTACACTATTTGCCTAATAGATTTTCATCCTTTTTGAAGCACCTAAACAAAGCCTGCCTGCCTGCCTCCCTCCCCCTCTCTCCCTCCCCCTCTCCCTTCCTCACCCCCCTCTCTCTCCCTCTCCCTCCCTCTCTTTCCCTTCTCCCCCCCCCCAGTTAACTATTTCCTTCATCTCACCATTGTGTGTGTATGGGCTCCTTCCTTTCCATTGCTCAATCTGCATCATATTTCTACCCCCTTTACCATTCTTACTCGATAGAATGAAATGAATGTCTCTGGATGTGCATAGTTTGTGTGTAGGAGAAGGAGCAACAGGTCCTGGGAGCAGAGTTAAGAGAGATATCAACCTGGAATCATTATATTCCCACAAGCAGTCCAAAACTGCCCCTCTTGAATTCCAATAACTCTTATCTAGTGCCAGTTTAGTGTGGATTGTTGAGTAGATTCTTGTGTATAAACATAAGCATAAATGGAACATAATCAGCTTAATTGAAACTTAACTGAAACTTAAAGAGCCGAGGTGGCGCAGTGGTTAGGGTGCAGTACTGCAGGCCACTTCAGCTGACTGTTATCTGCAGTTCAGCGGTTCTAATCTCACCGGCTCAAGGTTGACTCAGCCTTCCATCCTTCCGAGGTGGGTAAAATGAGGACCCGGATTGTTGTTGGGGGAGATATGCTGACTCTGTAAACCGCTTAGAGAGGGCTGAAAGCCCTATGAAGCGGTATATAACTCTAACTGCTATATAAGTCTAACTGCTAACTGGGGTTCCCTTTCATTGTTCCTGCTAGTGTGTGAGACAGAATGGTAGGTATACCCGGTGATTTAATGAAGTCTTTTGTTTTTAAAGCAATTGTTTTAATAGCTATCAATTCTTTGTTTTATTGCCCCTGCTCATTTTTAATGTATTTTCTGACCGGTATATACAGTATGAATACCTGTTAGAAATATGTATATATCCATATCTCCGATATACCCATAGATACCTACAACTGAAATTGAAATACTAAAAACTAATAGAAACTTAAATAAAGTAAGAAAATAAAAAACAGCGAAAGCAAAATATGTAAGAAAAAAAAGTGAAAGAAAAAAAGATACAAAGTAATGGCTTCTGATTTACCTTACATCAAATCCAATTATAAATCCACCTCTTTCTTTAAAGTCACATGTCTCTCTTCTTTCTATTATTTATTCTGTCTAATAATCAAAACCATAAATCATAAGTTCATTTTTTTTCTGTTTTCCACAAAAAGTCCATCAGGTATTTCCAGTCAGCAATAAGCATAATAAATTTTCTTAAATTCAGAATTGTTTATCCTTTTTGGTAAATATATTTACTTTGAGAGTTTTGGGAAATATGATATATTCACTAAGTTTACCAATTGCACAAACTTTTGCACAAAGAGAATAACAGCCCAAATTTGCAAGGAATATTCTGTATTCTGTACTTAAAATTATGTGTGAGTTTTTGTTAGTTTTCAGCCTAAGTTTATAGAGTCATTGATGACTTTTTATATAGTAATGAAACTGAAGATTCTGTGAAAGATTGCTTCACTGTAGGATGCCTATAAAATTATATTAAAAGACCTCTTCTTTTAGGTAATTATTCAATATGCCTGTCACCATTAAAAGGTCAGAACAAGAAACTACACAGGAACATTTGGCTTGCCGGAGTTGTAAATAGAAATGGTGGTATAACTCTTACACTGTTCTATTGTTTATAATGTATCATTTGAATGTTGCAGCTGAAAAGATAAACCCTATTCAGGCTGAAGGATCTTATTGCTTTTTTTTAAAATCTGACAAATGTGAAATAGATTTTTGGGGAGGTACAGCAATAAGCAAGATGTGATGAGCAAAGAGGCAGAATCACGGTGATATTTCAAGAAATCATTTCTCTATTAAAATATCCTTTCATCAATTCTTAGCTTGGTGTTGGCATGCAATGGTGGGTAGGAAGACAGGATGATTTATCACCTACGTAACTGATCACTCAATTTCTTAGCTTGCCTGCAAGATGCATTCCAGAGATTGTTAGCTACCTTAAAATGATTATCCCAGTAATTTTCAAGTTCCTTTTGAATGCTGCCATTCAGGATATCTATCTGGCCATACGTATGTGGTATATAGGTAGTCCTCGATTTACAACTGTTCATCTAGTGATGGTTCAAAGCAGTGGTGGCATTCAAAATTTTTTACTACCAGTTCTGTGAGTGTGGCTTGGTGGGTGTGAAGGGGAAGGATACTGTAAAATCTTCATTTCCTCCCAATCAACTGGGACTCGGGAGGCAGAGAATAGAGGGGGCATGGCCAGCCAGAGGTGGTATTTACCGGTTCTCTGAACTACTCAAAATTTCCAGTACCGGTTCTCCAGAACTGGTGAGAACCTGCTGAATACCACCTCTGGTTCAAAGTTACAACAGCACTGAATAAAGTGACTTATGACCGTAATTCATAGTTACAACCTTTGCAGCATCCCCATGGTCATGTCATCGAAATTCAGATGCTTGGCAACTGTTTCGTATTAATGACAGTTGCTGGGTCCCGGGGTCATGTGATCACCTTTTGCCACCTTCTGACAAGCAAAATCAATGGGGAAGCCAGATTCACTTAACAGCTGGGTTACTAACTTAACGCCATCAGTGGCTCATTGAACAACTGTGCAGAGAAATGTTGTAATATGGGGAAAAACTCACTTAACAAATGTCTTACTTAACAACAGAAATTTGGGACTCAATTGTAAATTGTAAGTTGAAGTCTACCTATAATCATAGGTTAACCTCTGTTGCTATGACAGATAGTGTATATATATATATTTTGTAAGATTGGCATTTCATTAAATTCCTAAAGCTGTTGTGAAACTTAATGCCCTGAGTGGTTTGTGGGAGATTAGAACTGGTAATTCTGCTGATTTGGGATTACCTAAAATAATTGCCTACTTTACCTCTGGATTCTGAAACCCATTGAATATTGGTAAATCACTCTGCTAATAAAGTTGCCCATAACTATTTTTATGTATATTTTATATGAAAATCAAATCAGGAGTGGATGAATTTCAGTTCAAACTTTGTCAGAATTTGAAGCTATTCCAGGTACACTTAAACATTTTGAGTCCAAAGTCCAGAAGGTTTTGGAGTAAAGAATGGGTAGAATATGACATCCTTCCACATATAGCTGTCCATAATTTATTATAATGATCTGAGTTTCTAGATAAATATACGGAAAAGAATACGTATTTTTCTCTTTATATCTTTTTCTTTTCAATGTGAGAATATGCAACAGATTCTTCTCATAGTTCTAGCAAATGTTTGAGTATCCTTATTACAAAATAAGCATTAGTCATGATATCAGTGGTAGTTGAAATTTATTTCTTGTCATACAAATCCTGCCCAGTTCTTGTCTATGCAGAAAATAATGAACTATACTTCCCAGCAGTCTCATTTGGTCACCATTAATGTGGGATAATTCAGAAATGTTGGAGGGTATAAGTTCCCTCCATCCCTGGTGTATAGAGTTCAATGAAGACTGATTATACTCTCTTCTTTTGGATTGACTGAATTTGAAATTTATAATTAACTAGCCGATAACACGGTGTTGCCCTATTCATAGGGTAAAGACGTCTGGATTTCTAATGTTGGATTTTCCCTCTTACCAGAGGGAGCCCCCTTGTGGAGTACAGTGAAGCCATTACCATGGAAACTCCACTGAGCTGTACAGTAGAACCCATTTTACAGCAGCACAGTAGAAGCCATTTTAAGGCACAACAGGCTGTATCTTAACAGAACTCACACCCTGACAGGTTTTAGGGGTGTCTTACCCCTACAGCATTTGTTTCCAGAGAGTAAAGTTTGGTTGAAATTGCTGGAGGTGTTCCAGAGTTACGCTGGAAACAATGTACACAGAGACATAGAGAGACAGACATATAGACAGAGAGACAGACAAATATATTTCATGCAATGTCATCATGAAGCCCTACTAGAAAGAGCTAGAACGTATCAGCCATATTCAGTAAAAGTTCCATTATAAAATGGTAAAGGTATTAGTATTAAAAAACAGTCTTTCACTTTAACCCTGTGGGGTAATGAATTCTTTGTGTTATAAATCGAATTTTTAAAAAGACATCACATATTACAGAGGTTTGCAAAGCCTCAAGAAAACAAGATTCTGTTGCGATGACAGTACAACACTATTGATCATGAAGAGCTTCTACCTACCAGTGGTACATCCCTCAAGCTGAAGAAATCCTCAGGATACATCTGGGAAGATCATCCAGGGCTTAATCCCAATCACATTTGGAATAAAAGCATAACTTAGATTAAGAAGAGTCCGTCCAAAATATATGCCATTAAAAAGCTTGCAGGATTTTATTTAAATGGAAAGCATGCTTTAAAAATACCTTGACTGTACTTGATTGCAAAATCTATAAAACGCTTTTGTCCGCCACTTTAATCATAACAAACATATTATTTTGAAAAACAGAATACGCTGTATGTATGTAAATTTAATTTTATACAGTAATATAATCTAGTAAACAGGTCACTGTTTTCAGCTGCACCTCCCCACATCCCAAGCTATAATATAGGTAATAAGGCTGTGCATGTTTTGAAAATGATTTGGAAAATAAATGCTTCAGATACTGCCTAAATACAGCCCTCTCTGCTTTGTTAATGCAGATTACATTTTTTCCCAGGCTTCTAAGGGAGCCTGAAAGAAGATGCTGCTTCTTCTGTTTTAAGAAATCCATGCATTAAAATTAATGCAACTATTAAATCATCCTTTTTCAGCTTTGAATGGAAGCCTGTAAAAAGCCAAACTGCTTTTATATATAGCAAACCAGTGCTATTTTTCCCTCTATATATACTGTATATATTCTCTATAGCATAATAAGGACAGTAAAAAAATCTATATTAAAATTTATTGATAGTTGTAAGGGAGTAAATTATGAATTGTTCAATGAATTAGAGGGGGTATACTTTGTGCTCTTATGTATCCATGAAAATCTATTAAAACTGGGGCTTCGTTTTCTGTTTCAATTAGATGTAACTGTTTCCGGCTTTTTACTATTACATAAATATAAATAGACATAAACATAAATTAAAAATCCCTATGAGTTCATAAAATAAATGCTTTTAAAATGAGTACAGTATTTTGAGAACGAGGGGGGGGAGGGAATGAGTCCAGGGGTGGGCTTCAAAATTTTTACCAAGGGGTTCTCTGCCCTGTTGCAGGGTGGACGTGGCCTCCTGCACCACAGTGGGGGAAGGCTCCAGAAGCTTCCCTCGAGCCTCTGGGTGGGCGAAAACAGCCTCTCCAGGCTCCGAAGTCCCTCTGGAGACTTCCTTAACTTCCAGTAGGCCCATTTTTGCCCTCTCCAAGCCTCTGCGCGCGCCCTGCACTTACCTCCATCCAAAATGGGACACTCCTGAGAGGGGTGGAGCGGGGTGGGTGGGGCCAGCCAGGTGTAGGATTTGGGGGGGGGGTTTTCTCCGAACTGTACAGAATCTTAGCTAGAAGTTATTTGCAAACCCCCAGCAGCCCACCCCATACTGTCTAGGCTATTTGTTCCTTCCTTTAGTTTTGGTGATATCTTTCAAATGATATGTAGACGGGGTTTATCTCTTTATGTCTGTTGATGATTGATTTATCATAAGGCCAAGCTTCTGAGTATTCTCTAGTATTTTGGACGTTGGTTTAGGCTAAAATGTCATTTTCTAATTGAAACTATGTCCGGATTTGTCTATGTGTGGAAGAGATTAAGGAATGTTCCAGAGGTGGGTTCCTACCAGTTCGCACCTATTCGGTAGAACCGGTTCGTCAAATCTACCGAACCGGTTAGAAGAGGTTCCACCAGTGGACCCGGAAAGCAGGTCACACCTACAGAAAAGGTTCCAGAAATTTTTTGAAACCCACCACTGGTCCTTGGATATGATTATTCTACACTATCATGCTCATATTTATAAAACTCAGTGCCTCTGTGAAAGGTAAGGATGACTACTGCGTTTGTGGTGCAATCAGAACATTACGTGTGTTGAAGTTCTTTTAACGCAAACCAAAGATGCCTTTTAAAAAACAAGTTTACATCCTATTCTTATGCATGCCAGTGCTGTGTGTGAGGTGATTTAAGGTGGTTCTGACAAGTGTCGTCGGCATCTTCATATCCGGTCACATGGGTGGCAAGCCACTCCCACAAAGGAGGCCACACCCACAGAGTAGGTTCGAACAATTTTTGAAACCCACCACTGGAATGTTCATAATCTCTGAGATAACCATCTTGGATCATTATAGCACCTAAATCAACAAAGTTTTTCCAGAGAACTTTAAATTAACCTAAACAATCAGTAACCAAAGAAGAAATAACAGGAATCATCTACAACAGGCCTGTGGTGCCTCTGCCAGTGAAAACGGAGCTCAGGTGGGCAGCACACAGCCTTCTTGAGCTCCCCTTTTCACTGGCGAATGGTTGCAGGAGGCTGTTGTAGCCGAAAATGGAACTCGCTAGAGCCACAGGAAGCCCTCCCAACCTCCTTTTGCTGGCAGAGTTGCAGGAGGCCACCACAGCCAACAATGGTGCTCACAAGTTTGAGTTTGAGTTTTATTTCATTTGTATGCCGCCCTTTTCCCTGAAGGGACTCAGGGCGGCTCACAACTCAAGGGAAGGGGGATACAGACAGTTAACAACAACACAAAAACAATGCATAGTTAAAACGCAACAATCATACCATTCGAGATAGGGGCAACGATTCTTTAGCCCCAGGCCTGTCGGAACAGCCAGGTTTTAAGGGCTACGCGGAAGGCCTGGAGGGTGGTGAGGGTGCGAATCTCCACGGGGAGTTCGTTCCAGAGGGTCGGAGCAGCCACAGAGAAGGCTCTCCTCCGGGTAGTCGCCAGTCGACACTGGCCGGCGGATGGAATTCGGAGGAGGCCTGCTCTGTGCGATCTAATCGGTCTGGTGGAGGTAATTGGCAGCAGGCGGTCTCTCAAGTACCCAGGTCCAATACCATGAAGGGCTTTGGGCCAAGGCCCATGGACAGAGGTTGCAGGAAAACATCACAGCCGAAAATGGAGCTTGGGGGCCCATTTTTGTTGGCAGAGCGCTTGGGCCACCAGTGGCGCCCCCAACATGAATGACATTGAGCTCACCTTGGCCACGTCCATTCCAGGCCCCCAAGATCAAACACAACCCTGATGCAGCCCTCAGTGAAATCAGGTTTGACACCCTTGATCTACAACATGCAATGTAAAGATTGCAATGGTTATTACGTAGGAGAGGAAGGTGGCAGAATATTTCCTTTCAAGTAGCAGTCAAGACATGATGAAAAAGACAATGTCACCCAGATTTAGACTTTTGATTGATGACATGTGTTGCTCTCTTTTGCTCTGTGTGTATAAATTCACTCTTTACTGGCCTAACAAAATACTTTATGTGGTCAAAACTATGCATATCTAGCTATATCTGTATTTCTCATATCACCCTCTGTCATACATAGATCAGCATTTGGATTTCCATCTTTTTGCATCTTCTCTTTTCTTTCATTTGTTTGTATTTTTCTCTTCGTATTATTTTTAATGTTTCCCTGTATACTTTTATGCAACATACTGCTAAATGAAATTAGGATTCCCATATTTGGGGTAGAATTGTTCCTCTTTGTGATTCACATGTGATTTGCCCAACAACTTTATGCAATCCTCCAGCATTTTCTGACAAATTATCAATCCACTGTCACCAAACGTTGCCACCACCAGGGAGGATTCTCTGCCACTTAGCTTTATGCAGCCACTTTCACTATAAAAGTTTCTTATTTTTCAACTTCACATTGTCAAGCACTGCTAACCACCCAAGAATTGATTGACATCCCAGCTATTCCTATGTGTCAATATTTTTAAGATAGCTACCTGGCTCTTTCTCACTGTAACATGGCAGGTCGGGCTATACTCATATTATTATTTTATTCTAGTGGTTCTCAAACCTTTCTTCACCATGGACACCCTTTAAATGGCCATGGACCACCAAGATTTAACTCAAGATTTAAATCATAACATTTCTTCAAACCTTCACGGACCCCCCCTGTGATGACATTGTGCCCCCTTCCCCAAGGAAACTACAGATTGAGAACCACTATTTTATACCATTTCTGATTCACAATACAATGTTGGAAGGTTGATTCCATGCTGTGACTGGAGTGTAGTGCCAAAAAATGTGCACAAAAATTCCTTGTACTTATTTTGTCTTAGTATGACTCTGCTATAATTAATTCGTAATTTAATAAACTTATATGCCGCCCAATCCCGTAGGACTCCGGGCGGCTTTCAAATACGAGATAAAATAAAATAACAAATAGGGGAGAAACGAAAACAGTTTAAAAATACAACATACATTCGGCTTAGCTGGGGGTTGGACCTCATTCATGGGTCAGCAGCCCCAGGCCTGCCAGAACAGCCAGGTTTGGGTGGCTTTTTGGAAGGCCACGAGAGTGGGAAGGGTCCGGATCTCTGCAGGCAGATCGTTCCACAGAGCCGGAGCAGCTACAGAAAAGGCTCTCCCCCGATGGTCACCAGCCGGCATTGTCCAGCAGACGGCACCCGGAGGAGGCCTAGCCTGTGAGTTCTTATCGGACATTGGGAGGTATGTAGCAGGAGACGGTCTCTCAGATATCCAGGTCCAAGGCCATGTAGGGCTTTAAAGGTAATCACCAGCACCTTGTAGCGCGTCCGGAGACCAATGGGGAGCCAGTGCAGCTCACGGAGGATAGGTGTAACATGGGTGTACCAAGGTACACCCGATATCGCTCGCGCGGCTGCATTCTGGACCAACTGTAGTCTCCGAAGACTCTTCAAGGGCCATGTAGAGTGCTATGAAACAGGTGCTACAATTGCAGCTGAAAAACAGAGTTCTGAGTAAAGAACTGTAGGTTAGTTACCAAATTGCTAAGCTGAAATTGGTGGAGTCTAGTGCTCACCGTTCCCATTTCATTTTTTGCTCTGAATGTGCATAAGAAAGAAAAAGCAAGTTTGGGATTTCTTCCATTTCATTTTTTGTCATACAGTGACGTGTCCATATCTATCAACCACAACTTCTTTTTAAAATGAAAGTCTATGCTGGAAGGCTCATAGAGGCTAGGGATCCCAGCTAAAGTCCCCGATGTGTTCATCCAGGCAGAAAATATATATCAAATAATGTTTTGTACCCTAAAAATAATCAGTGCGCCTTTTTAAAAATATTACTCCGGTGCTATTCATAGGGAATGTTTTAAAACAGACCAAGTAATTGAGAGATTTCTTTAAAAGCCGGATTCCCCTGATACAAAAGTAGCTTTGCATATTTTTGTATAGTTTTCAGCGACACGTCTTTCTATACCAACTATTCATATAAAACTTTTTTCAAGATATATCATGCTTCCATTCTGCAGTAAAGAACTGAATTCTTGCGTTTATTTCTTGTCTTTCGCTGAAGACATTCCAAAAGCATTCTAGAATGCTTTTACAGCATTTTTTTTGAAGTGAGAGAGAAAGCTTACAGATGGAACTGTTGCGTATGGAGCATCGAATGCTAGATTGAATATAGCAAATACAAATAAATACAGTAATTGTATTTGAGAGTTGTGGAAGAACTATGAATGTAATATCTGCTGGGGGAAAAAACAGAAATCTAATAACCAGAAAAATTCATGCTAAAAGGGTGAAATCACTGAAATAAGATGAAAGCTGGTTCAAACATTCATTTTCTTCCTGTGTCTCGCGCTGACAGCTTTCCTTACTATGATGTAGCATATCAGACATGGCATATTATTCTTTAATGTAAATGTATAACCAGCAAGACTTGTTTATGGTATCCAAATATTTCTATTTATCTATTCCCAGAACTGAAGTCTTTACTGATGTAGTATGTATAAATTCTGTTCCATAGCATAGCACAAATGGTGAGTATTTAAAGAGATCTATGGACAATAGAGTCAATATATTTGCAGTCCATTCATTTAAACTTTCTTATTTTCAGTGGGGTTGGATAAGTTAAAAAGATGGTTATATGCCTCCCAGAGTCATTTTCTGTGAGATGGGTGGCCATATAAATTTGATTAATAAAGACGTGGAAGATGCTTGGACTGAAGTGGAGATAATTAAGTTATAGGTGCCATGGAGTGATTGATTTTTAAAATAAAAGTGGAAAAAAAAAGGCTTGGCATGAAACGAAAGTGAAGAAATGTTGGAAGGACTACTATGTAAATTTGTATTAGGAAATGCTAATATGCCGAAGAGATGAATTGAGACACATGCTTTAAATCAGTGTTTCTCAACCTTGGCAACTTGAAGATGTCTGGACTTCAAGTCCCAGAATTCCCCAGCCAGCGAATGCTGGCTGGGGAATTCTGGGAGTTGAAGTCCAGACATCTTCAAGTTGCCAAGGTTGAGAAACACTGCTTTAAATGTTAATATTTAATAGGCATAAAATATGCACATCACTACTTTTACTTTTAAAAAAAACCCAGATGAAAAGGAAGTTATAAATGCTCTGAAAATGTGGAGAAATTCTAAGGCTTCAGATTGCATTTCTCACCATTCTTCTTCAATCTATCAGTGTCCAAAGGATTTATCTGCCCTTTTTTCTTCTCCTGACCTTTTACGTCGCATATTACATACAATAAAATATGCATTCCAAAAAGTATAGATTAAATTGCGCAGCGTATCTATTCTATTATTTCCTGTAAAAGATTCTAAGAAAGATTCACAATATTATTATAATGAGGTCTTCTTGACTGATTAATTTTGGCTTAGTATCTAAGAAACGCTGGTAGCTTTTAAGAGTTTTTTTAAAAAACTTAAAGGCCAGCATTACAGAAATGTAGCACAAGTATTATATTACATATAAGAATTTTAATATCTTTCTCATCAATGTGCATTTAATGTAAACCTACTCTACAGTTCTTGGAATGCTTTGTAAAGATCAAAAAAAGTGTGTAAATATCCATTGTTACTGTAATATTAAACCTCTTCCTTGAAATTCTTTTAGATTCTTTTTCTTTCTAAGACCGTAATTAGCCGCTTTAAAGGAGGTTAGAGGCAAATTTGTCTTTTTCACACCTCATTTATGGCTGCAACTACATTCACCAAATGTTTTTATTAAATGTTCTCATATACACTATCTTTTGAAGAAGTTCCTTCCCATAAAAATTGCAGAACTTTTTCCTACTGTAACTGTCAGCACCTCTCCATTAGATAATTAGGAAAGAAGACCACGAGACTCCATGTGTAGAAATCAAGTGTACTTTTACTAATTATAAATGATTAAAGGCATAGCGAAGCGAAGTCTGATTATTTAGGCGCGAAAGCGATTGATATATAGAATAGCCCATTCCCCACCCCTTGGCATCACAGTTACAGTCCAATCATAATTCTCCCAAGTGTCAGGTGCGAGATAACTTCAAAAGGCATCACGAAGATGGAATGTCGGTGCCGTTAGTCCTGGCGGGAATCTCCCACGCATGCGTAGTCCGACAGGCAGCTGAACTCCAGAACCTTCCTCCAGCACAATGAGTAACCCCTCCCAAATACCATGCCCACCCTCCCCATTTCATGGCAGCCGAAGCAACAGCAAAGCAGAGGCTGACATCAACAAAGTAACAGATACCATTTAGGATCTCAGCAACATAAATATGCCATTTGTCGAGTCATACGGCGTAACAACTTTAATAGATATCATGTATAAATTCAAGAAAGAAAAATATAAGCCAAAAAGTTTGTTTGTTTTTTAAAGAAAAGCTATAATAGAAGTCCTATCAGGTCTTGTGGACCTCTATCAGGTTGAAAACAATTATATTCTCTTAATTTTTTCCCCAGCATCCGGTACATGTCCTCTGAATATGGAACTGTAGATAATGATCATCAATAATGTTCATTTAGGGATCTATGCTCCCTGAAACCCCCTCGCTTTTAAAGGCTATTAGAGGTGTTCTATGTCATAATGTGTATAGAATACTACATATTGAGCACACTTGAAGAACATCAGGTTGGAGAAAGCCAGTATTGACAATACTGAGCTCTTATGAATCACTAATCCACCTTTATAAAAGGCAATTGAATTCTTTTAAAAAGTAGCAAATATTAGAGAAACTATTTCTCTAATAGGGTATTCCAACTGTCCTTTTAGAACTTTTTCCAAGCATAATGACAGTAATGGAATACTTTAGATGTGTCTCCAGCTAGGATTATATAAATATGTGAAAGTCGGATAAGATTATAAAAAATTTAGAATAAGCACTCTTATCCAAACATACTCCATCTTGCCATTTCTGTGGTATTTTTGTAATATTTAGGGCAGCCTTTCTCAATTTTTTCAACCTGGAGGAATCCTTGAAATATTTTTCAGGGCTCAGGGAACTCCTGCTCATACAAGTTCACAAACATAGGCCACAAGTTATAAAATTATTATATTTGTTGGTGTAGGCCTCTCTATATATACATATATGAGTGGTGGGATTCAAATAATTTAACAACCAGTTCTCTGCCCTAATGTATCTGGGTAAGTGGGGCTCAGTGGTCATGTGATCATATGGGCGTGGCCAACTCAGCCTCACTCAGTTCGATGGGCGCTTCGCCTTAGCTGTTACAATATAATAAGGGTTAACCGGAGAGGCAGTTTCTGTAATCAGGGCAATAAAGATTAGGCTAGAAATAACACCAGAATGTTTGATGGATTGTTGGATTGCTGTTTAGACAGTTTAATGATGCCATGATACCAGAGCTGTTAAGAATAACAACCCCCTGTCAGGCTCCGCCCACCGGAAGTCCCGGAGAGGCAGTTTCTGTAAGCAGGGCAATAAAGATGAGGCTAGAAATAACACCAGAATGTTTCCTTCCTGCCTTCCTTACAGGATTAGCCCTGCAAAGTGGGAAAAAACAAAAGAAGATTTCTTCCAACAATCGGTTCTCTGAACTGCTTAAAAAGTTAACAACTGGTTCTCTCGAATAGGTGCGAACCGGCCGAATCCCACCACTGGTGCACATACACCCCACACACGTACCCCACCCAACCCCACATGCATGCATGACTTCCCCCGCACGCGCAAGAAGCTGATTCGTCCTGGCGCGGCTGCCAGCCGGCGGGAGAATTGCAGCCATCCCATTGGCCAGCCGCCTGACAGCTATCAGTATAAATAGCTGTCAGGCGGCGCTGTCCAGCGCCCGTGTTCTGAACCTGATGTTAGTTTACTGTTGCTTAATAAAAGGTTCCTGTTATTACCTCAGCGCCTCCTCGTACTTAAAAGGGGGGGTTGTCCAGGGGGTTTATTTTTGGGGGTGGGCTTATATTTTTGTCCACGCAAAAAAATGCGGCAAGGCTTTAGTTTCAGAACAGGTTGTATTTTCGGGAAAACATGGCACCTAAAAAAAATAATTTGGCTTTTTTTTTTCCGACTTGAGGAAACCATTCCAAAATGTTGATGACATAATATGCATTTCTCCTTTGAAAAGCAGCAGAACATGTCCGTAACATGACTTTGCACTAACTGTATCTAATCTATTTCTGTACTATTTTGTCACCAGTTTAAAATTGGTCTTGTTCTTCAGTTCCCTTCATTTTCTAAGTGAAAGGGGAGGGGGGAAGAACAGATAAGCTTCAATTTAATTTGTTCTGGCAATTACTGGAAAGTTCCCACTGTGAGGGAAGCCACTGCTTATTGATGTGGAAGGACGCTCACCATACAAGACCCAAACAAAAGGAGAAGCTGCTTTTCTACAAGTGAATTCGAGCATGTGTTGACATATTGGCTAAGGAAACAGTCCATATGAACCCTCATAGGGAAGAAAGAGAAGGAAGAGGGAGAGGGAGAAGAAGGGTAAAAGCTATCAAGAAAGAACCAATGCTGAGGAGATGAGCACAAAATGTGAACTGGTGAGAAGGGAATTCATTGTGTGTACTTTACTTCTCTTGTTTATTTCATTTCTTTTATATTTGATTTATAGCTTTCTCAGTACTGTAGAATACAGCTGGTCACTTTAGGCTGAAAATCCTGGTGACCATTAGTGGAAGGAATAGAGTTCGAGTTTTCTATATGTCTCTGGAGTCATGGGCTGAATTTTTTCATCCCTGATACGATAGCAAAAGTAAGTTTTGGGGGCAAGAACGAACACAAGAAAAGAGAGCTTTGAGGCAATATACGGTACGGGTTGACTTTTTTTTGAGCAAGTCAAGATTTCACACTAATTCTACCTTTTTTAAAAAATATGTACGGATAATATATTTCAAAGACGCTTTCTAAAATAGAACTCTGGCAAAACCCCTTGAAACAGACTGAAGGGGAAGGCATTATGCTGGGTGATTATGAAGAAAGAAACAAGCTGTTTAACGAAGTGCTGAAAGAGCAGATCTTGTTAGATTGGCATTCGTGCACATTTACAAAAATATAACGGTGAAATCTTTGTTGTTTGTTGTTTTTTCCCCTGTTTGGGCTCCTAGCAAAATGGTGGGTGCAGTGAGATCCTTTTAATAAATTCTTAATGTGTTCTGCTTCTCCGCGAATTTCCCTTGCTTCTTCTCCTCCTCAAGGTTGGCAATGGTTCTAGCCATACAGCATCCCAAAATAGTTGTTAGGGAGATATGTCAAAAGTGGGTTCATGACATATAAGAAACGGGCTCCAGCTGTGCTAATAACATACATTTCAAAAGAGAAGCAGCGATGTGAACTGAAAACTAACAAACAATCTACCTCGCCGAGAAACGATCACTGCCTCCAAAAAGCTGCCAACGTGACAAGGGAGACTTCAATCACGCATTTTGCTCAGAATATTAAGGATTGCAATCTTACAGTAAATCGTTCTTTTTCTAAAGAGGAGTGGTGGTGTTTTAGGAAAACCCGGCAGTACTTTTACATGATTGTTAAGGTAACTTCTCCTCTCCCTGTAAAGAAAGGCATTTCCAAAGGGAGGGAATCGACTAGTTATCTATTACTCATTGTGCAAAGAAGGAGAATCAAACACGCACACCTTCTGACAAGGCAGAAGAGAACAAGGAAGAATTCCAAGGTTGCCCCCACCCGTGACCCGTCAAAACCGCGGTCGACTAAAGCGCGCCCGACGAAAGCGCGTACGTGACGTCATCAGCAGCGCGACAAATAAAATTAAAAATAAATAAAATTAAAATTAAAATAAAATTAAAGCAAGCCGATTCACATAAAGGTAAGGGTTAGGCTTAGGGTTAGGTTTAGGGTTAGGTTTGGGGGGGTTAGGGTAAGGTTTTCGCTTTAATTTTAAATTTACCGCTCACAGCGCGATGTTTTCGTCGCGCTGTGATGACGTCACGTACGCGCTTTCGTCGAGTGCGCTTTAGTCTACCGCGGTTTTGTGGTGGAACCGCCCCCACCACCCAAAAAAATTGCAAGAAGAAATCCAGTGGAAATAAAACCTATCATGCTTTTGTCTAAGCTTCGGAATTTAAAGTCCAAATATATGAAACCAGCCCCTTCATTACTATTAATGAGAAGTTTATCAAGGAGTATTATTTGATCTTTTGGAAGGGGAAATCAGTGCAATGCCGGCATGTGGATTACAGTTTATAGACACCTGGCATATTTGTTTCAGATCCTGACTGAACTGTATTTAAGATACAACATTATCCATAAATAGGTTAAGAACCTGTCTTTTCAACACTACAGAAGGTGGAGAATTCTTGCATGTATAGCTTGTCAGAGCAGGGACAAGTAAGTCTCCTGTCTTGAAACCGCCTATCCTTTACACTTGTCTAATGTAAAAGATGTGTGCCTCCATCACACTTTGTTGTCCTCTAAGTGAGCAATTTTGCATCTTTCCAACCACAGAGCTGTTTTCCTTTTTCCTTTTGTGTTTACTCTTTCTTTTCCATCATGATACAAAGAGTATATACAGTAATTTAATCGTAATTGCAAGCCTGAATGTTTTTGGGACAGCCTGTTTCCATATTGTTCAGATTGGTGTCGGGGAGCCGTTATCTCCATGTATGCATTATGCATTTACAATCATCTTGGCATAATAAAACAGTGTTCAATTGTTCTCATTGTTCACTCAAGTGGCTTGTGTGCCATGCGCGTCCTTCTCATGAATGGCAGCTTGCATGGGCCATTGTAGCCATTCAGCATTTAATGCTTGATTGGGAAAGGACTCAAAAGTCATCAGATTAAAAATTCTCCTGTAGGTATCAGATGATCCTTCCTGCCTGAAAGTCGATGGGTCTTAACTTACAAATAAATTGTTCTTTTATTTTCCCCTCCCTTTGGGTTAAAGGTACCGTGCGATGGTAAAGAGAGAGAATTGCTGAAGTTCCTGCTTGACAAGCTGTCGAATGAATATCTACTTATAACCGTAGCAACATCAATAAGTGACAGGAGCATAGAAAGAAGGACAACGCAATAAATCCCTAACATAGAACAAGGAAAAAGAGCAAAAAGGTATGGTACAAAGCTATTTTTTTCCCCATAATACAATGTGCTCTAAATCTTCTTCTGTTTCAGAAGATAGCTTTCTTCGGTGGCATATATGCTGAATTTTTCTATAAGATCTAAGAGAAACAGTTGGAATTGTTCTCTTTATTTTTATATATAAGTGATAATTTTCATGCAGGCTGATCAAGCAGACATGCAGAGGAGTATACCTTTAAATAGTTGGATAGCTTGAAGGCTACAAAATAAACGTTCCGGGATATATGAAAGAGTATTTCCAAATTTGCACTTGTCTCAAAGGAAAATGAGCATTTGGGTAGGAAATTGAAGTGCTTTATTATAGGAATGTCATTTAGCAATTGATTTTATCTTTGAAGCTTAGGGAAAAAAAACATTTCAAAAGTCAGAGTATATTTACTTTTGTACTGGGTTACAAAATAGCATAGATATTTATGCTTGAGGAGATCAATGTAGATTATGAAAATCCTCTCATTCTTAACTGAAATGATTGCATTACTTCTTATTTTGAGCTACGAAATTTAAATATGTGAATTAATTTAAATCACTTTCTCAGATCTTGCAGATGTCACTGTAGGTGTTCATCATAGTGCCTTCCGCCTTGCAGACAGAGTAATTTAAAGCAAAGAGAAGGGATTTATTGGCTGTTTGCTACAAGCTTAGTGTAATACTATCATGCATTATACTACTAAGTTATAAAAACTCAGATTAGCAGTGCCAACACAGTGGTGGCCTGGATTCAAGGGGATGCAGATCCCAAAATAAACTTATTAAGTTAGCCAAAACTAGTCACTGTTTTCATGTCAACATTTTTTGTAGTAACATGAAAACATACTACTATTTGAGGCAAATTACACATATGCTTCATAACTGCATAGTAAACAAAATTATTAACCCAACCTTATGGGCCTTTTTTTTTTAAAGAAAAGAGGAACTCGTATTGCAAAACACTTATAAAATAGAAAAGTGAAGTTAGTCTAACTGTAAGGAAGTTACATTTCAGTAACTTCCTTACAGTGGCCATTTCAGTAGAAAAAGTTAGAAAGGGTATCATTAGAAACCTAGCTACCAAATGTCCAGGCCACCATCAATGGAGGACACTGAATTATGATCCTACTTAATGAACAGGAATGATAGCCCAAATTAACTGAAGAAGGAAATACCTGCAGAATAATGATTTCTGTTTGGAAAAGTAGACTAAAGACTCTAATTGGTTTATATATTTAATTGCAGCAAATAATACAAATTATTGTTGCTTACCTTAATGTCTCAGACAATGTCCTAAAGCAGTGGTTCCCAAACTTGGCAACTTTAAGACTTGTGGACTTCAACTCCCAGAATTCTCCAGCCAGCTCCACTGTTCTAAAGAATGAATATTGGCCTTGGTCTTCTGTCAATATTCTAATATAAGCGAGGAATGTAAGAAAAGATTATGTGCTTCTTCGTTTGTTTCTCTTAACCGACAATACTATGAAGCATGAATCAAAGGAAAAAGGAGCACCCAATTCACTTTCTCCAGCACACAGATTTTATAGACATACATCTCTAGCTGACACTTTAGGATTTAAGTAATATTGACTTATCTTCTGCCCAGATATATTAACTTTGAACAGCTACTGTCTGTGGCACAAAATGTGGTTACTTTATTAGAAAAATAAGGATATTTATCCAGCAAAAAAGAAAAATATGAATTCATCTCTTCCTGGATGTTTACCAAAATAAAAAAATAATAATTACAATTGAAATAACAATGACAACTTCCCTATAAAAGGGAAAATATGGAAATATAATGTCTATCTCTAATTCTTCAGTGTCCTGTCCACAGGCAAGCTGAGTAAAAGCATGTTTTGATATCTGACTGTTAGTAGGCTGGAAGATAAAGCATTAAACTGTCCCATGCTTTAGGCAAATGAATGATTGAGGTAACCCTCTTCCAATTTTTCTTGGACAGTTGAGTTTGTGGCCTTTTCAAAAACAGAATTACATATTAACTATGGTCCTTTTACCAATATCATAATCCAGAGTATATGGGGGAAGACCCATACAGTAAGTCTAAACTTTTGAATAGAGGCTCTTTTCCACCTATATTCTTAATCAACCATTAGAGTAACAGACTTAACCCAACTGGACTAAATAGCCAATTAAACCAAGAGTTAAATATTTATATCTAAACTCACACCACATTTGAAACTAAAGCTAAACTCCAAGCCTAAACTTGTATTTAGTATGCATAGTGAATGGAACGATGTTCTCTTAAGTTCAGACTAAACTGTTTCTAATGGTCTGTAATTCTTATGAGTGCATAAATAGGCTATTATGGTTAATGAGCAATCTCTAAAACACATTATACAATGACATTAATAATTAGCTGATTAAGTAAGCATGTCAATCAAACTGCTGCGATCCCATATATTACATTACAAAACTTGACTACGCTTAAAGGAATAAAATCACTTGAGTATGAAAGTAGTGTTGATAGTCCTCCCTTTAGCAACAGTAATTGGGATAAGGAAGTCCATTGCTTTTTTAAAAAAAAACTTTAATACATTTTATTTTGTTTGTACAAACTTCACATCTTTGCAACGCATTACATTTTCTACCTATCTGTTGTCTCTATTTCATCTATACCAATACATCTTTTTTAACTCTGTCTTCATATATTTGTGCATTTACATTATTTCATACATTTTTTCATTCTATATATATTATATTCTATATGTTCTATGTATATCAGTTTTTACTACATTTATGTCATTTTGTAAAGTTTACAATATATTAAATCTTTCTTAACTATGACTTTATATATTTGTGCTTTACATTATTTCATACATTTTTTTTTTCATTCTATATGTAATATTCTATACCAGTGTTTCTCAACCTTGGCAACTTGAAGATGTCCGGACTTCAACTCCCAGAATTCCCCAGCCAGCATTCGCTGGCTGGGGAATTCTGGGAGTTGAAGTCCAGACATCTTCAAGTTGCCAAGGTTGAGAAACACTGTTCTATACATTCTATGTGTAATATTTATTTGCTATAGTCTATCTCATAGTTCAGTCTTTTAATCCTTTTCCAGTTTTGTAGTTGTCTGTTGTTTTGTTGATTTTTCTTCCTTTCTTTTTTGCTTTCGCCCTCCTTTCCTCTAGCCAATTGTACAATAAATCCCATACGGAGTAGGATTCAGATTCGTCTTTCTCTTTTAGTTCTTTCGTGAGCCTATCCATCTCTGCACAAAACTGGAAAAATAATTATATACCAACAGAAGAAAATGTAATTTAAAAATATAGGAAGTCCATTGCTAAGCCGTGCAATCTTAAGGCACAACGTGGTTATGTGTCCACAGCAATCTATAGCAGCATTTCTTGTCATTGTTAGGCAAATCCTGTGTAGCCACACTGTTCCATGGTCAGGGTTATCACCATTTATGATACCTTCTGGCTTCCCTATTGATTCTGCTTGTGAGAAGCTGAAGTGACAGTCACAAAAGGTGATCATATGACCACGGCAGTGGTGGGTTCTGGATTCCGTTCCAACTGGTATGGTTGGAACGGTCCCGGCGTCACCCACATGCATGCGTGTGATGTGCGGGCGCACATGTGCGGCGTGCGCATGCATCATGCTTGCCTGTGGTGCTTCTGCAAGCCTCCGTGACACTCCAGCTGCTCGTGCGTGTGTGTGTAAAGCACAGATAAGGAGCGAGGGCGGGCAGATGGGGCCTCCGGAGCACCATATCAGAACGGTATCCGGTGCTCCGGGCTGGCTCCGGTACGCCCGTACCGGGGCGTACCACCTGCAACCCAGCACTGGACCACGGGGATTTTGTGATGTCGGAACTGTGAGTTGGTTGCTAAACAATCACATGACCATGGGGACTCTGCAATGGCCACAACTGTAAGAACCCTTCATAAGTTCATCTCATTCAGTGGCATTGCAATTTGCAACAGTCACTGAACTTAAGTGAGGAAGTATTCATTTATAAATAAAACTGGTCGAAATAACATGGAAACTTGTGAGTGAATAATTGGGCCCCATCTAACAACTGAGACAGAACCATCAGCTCAAAACTTTTAATTGCAGCTAATCTGAAAGAATCTTAAAAATAGTAGCAACAATTTTCTTTTTAACAAGATGTTTAATGTGCTCCTTTCAGAAACCAGTATACAGTCACTAGAATAGGATGCATGCATATGCATATATGTAAATAAGTAAGTAAATAAATGATTTTTAGTTTGGAAGATGAGTCATAAATATTCATAGAACTTAACTTGCCCGTTTGGAATCCCGTGTACTTGTCTTACTCATTTCACCGATCTTTTGGCTAAAACCGTAACTTTTAAAAAAAAAATTGTTGATCAAAAGCAGAGGTGGGCTGCTGGGGGTTCAGGAAAACCTCTAACTAAAGTTTCTGTGCAGTTTGGAGAACTCCCAAATCCCACTGTGGCTGGCCTCGCCCACCCTGCCCTGCCCTTCCCAGGAGTCCCCATGCAGCCCGTTTTCGATGCAGGTAAGTGCAGGGTTCACACAGAGGCTCAGGGAGGGCAAAAAACAGGCCTACCAGAAGTTCAGTAAGGCGTTTCTGGCCTCCAGAGGGCCTTTCTGAAGGCCAGGAAGGGTTTTTGCCCACCCAGAGGCTTGAGAAAAGTCCCCACCATGGTGTAGGAAGCCGACTAGGCCATGCCCACCATTGCCACACACATCCAGCAGAGAATCGGGCAGAGAACCCCTTGCTAAAATTTTTGAAGCCCACCCCTGAAAAGTTATTCCTTACAGTAGGTTCAGGGACTCCTTTCATTCCAGTGTTTTTGTGAGAAACCTGTACACACATTGTATACCAACATTACTTAGTGTTCTGACCCCCTCATCCTACACCAAAGCACGCCGAGACAAAGATACTGCAAACATTTATTGACACACAGACAGGACCTTGGCAGCAAGCCAAGAGCCGAGGTGGCACAGTGGTTAGAGTGCAGCACTGCAGGCTACTTCAGCTGACTGCAGTTCAGCAGTTCGGCTGTTCAAATCTCACTGGCTCAGGGTTGACTCAGCCTTCCATCCTTCCGAGGTGGGTGAAATGAGGACCTGGATTGTTAGGGGCAATATGCTGACTCTGTAAACTGCTTAGAGAGGGCTGAAAGCCCTATGAAGCAGTATATAAGTCTAACTGCTATTAAGCCAGCACAGACAAGACGTTGCCAGCAATCCAGCACAGACTAACCTTGGCAGCAATCTAGCCTGCCAAGGTAGCCCAAGAGTTCTCCAGCTCAAGTGAATATGTTGACTCCTGCAAAAGGGCGTGTGCACAATCATTCCTTTTATAGTCTTGAGAGGAGCCTAATTACCACCAGCTGAGTGCAATTATCTCCTGTAACTGCGCAACTGTTCCTTACGCCTATTAGCTCTTCAGTGCCAGGCATCCAGGAACAATTCCCTCCCCACTGCTCCAATGCATGACGTCTGGATCACACTCCTTTGTCTCCTCCCCACTGCTCCAAGGCTCAGGCGCCTCCTGGTGGCCAACCAGCCTCTCTGCGCCCTGTTCAGAGTCAGAACCCTGTCCAGGGTCCTCCACATCCTCCAGAGCCATCTCATAGGGCCCCTCGCTGTCGGAGTCTGGTGGCAGCTCCAACAGCTCCTGCTGGGCCACAACAGCTTAGGTACCAAACTGCAAGGCACTGCAAGGGAATGGAAATCCAAAGACTTTTATGAGGCATTGTATGGATAAAGTGTCGACCCTGAAAGGGAATACAGGTAGTCCTCAACTTACAACAGTTAATTTAGTGATTGTTCAAAGTTACAACATCACTGGGAAAAAGTGACCTGTGACCATTTTTCCACACTTGCAACCGTTGGAGCATCCTCATGGTTACGTGATCAAAATTCAGACGCTTGACAATTGGCATGTATTTAGGATGGTTGCAGAGTCCTTGGGTTATATGGTCCCCTTTTTTGTGACCTACTGACAAGCAACGTCAATGGGGAAGCTAGATTCACTTAACAATCATGTTACTAACTTAACACCTACAGTGATTCACTTAACAACTTTGGCAAGAAAGTTCATAAAATGGGACAAAATTCACTTAACTCTCTTGCTTAGCAACAAAAAATTGCTACGTTGTGGCCATAAGTCGAGGACTAGCTGTAATGTGATAGGTCTGTCTGTGTGTAAGACTTTAATATAAAAATTAAACAAAAAGGGAGCCAAAAATACATTCTTGTTTTATTCTTTATGAGAAAGCTGTCTGCTTCCTGTGTTGTCAAGTAACACTTCCCTAAGTGCTATCATATAGCCCGGGTGTCAAACTCGCAGTGTCACGTTGTCATCACGTGATGTTTCATGGTGTTTTTTTTTCCTTTGTGGAGCCAGGGTGGGCGTGGCCTGCGTGTGACACATTCGGCCCCGCAGGCCACCAGTTTGACACCCTGTCATATGGCCTTTAAAGACTGTAAGCAATAGAAAGCATTTATACATGGAAGTCACTTCAACTTTGTTCCATAGCTTGATGCAACAAGTTAATTTCATGTCAATAAAGCTTACATACGAGATTTATCCATTCTTTCTCCTGTATAGAATTCTGCCTGAAAAACTCATTTGTTTGCCTCTGGTCCAGGATATTTATTCATAACACTCAATAGACTAATTGGACTATAATTAGCAGATGTTGCTTTCTTTCCCTTTTTGTAAATTGATAGGTTTTGACCTCAGTCCCTTAGGAAACTATTGGTCCATCCTACACTAGTGTGCGTGGGGGGTGGGGTGGGGGGGACCCTGCTAAGATTGAGCCCAACCAACTGATACTTTTTTTTTCAGTTCCAAGAAGACCAATGATCCTTTTCCATATTTCTCAAGTGCTAGCTTAGTTATATCAGTGGATGTAATAAAAGACGGTTCCACCACAAAACCGCGGTAGACTAAAGCGCGCTCGACGAAACCGCGTACCTGACGTCATCACAGCGCGACGAAAAAAGCACGCTGTGAGCGGTAAAGATAAAATTAACGCTTAAACCTAAACCTAACCCCCCCAAACCTAACCCTAAACCTAACCCTTAACCTAACGCTAAACCCAATGCTAACCCTTAACCTAACCCTAAACCTAACCCTAACGCTTAACGTAACCCTAAACCTAACCCTAAACCTAACATGTGAATGGGCTTGCTTTAAAAGCGCTTTTTAAAGCGCCCTTTTTTCTCCGCGGTCCTTGTTGTCGTGCTGCTGATGACGACAGCGACGCGCTTTAATCGGGCGCGCTTTAGTGGACCGCGGTTTTGCCGTGCCACGATAAAGGACAAACTACTGAGGAAATGCTCCAGATTGCAGCCCAATTAAATCATAGATACAAAACGTGTTGCAAGAATGGAGAAAGAAAGAAAAAAAGACATTTGCCAGCAACAGCTAATTTCTCATATCCTGAGACCAGCACCTTATAGGTAGTTTCTAATTAGTTGTCAAAAAGTGGTTGGCTTACCAAATGAAGTCCATAATTAATTGCTGCCAAAAGCCTATTTGGAGACTTTGTTTTATCTGCAAAAATGTCTCATCTGCTAGATTATTTTTTTATAATCACCTATCGTGATAAAATGGGAAAAGAATGATTAGTTGCCTGCTGCAAATAATTTGTTAATTCGCCAATAGGAATAATTAACAATTAAAACTGATAGTCAAATCATAGTTTGACAACAGCTTTATTTGGTCCTTTCTTATACTTTAAAGTCTAAAATTTTACAAACATTTAAAATTGTTTAAAAAAAGAATTAACTCAGCTGGAAAAGGAACTGATTGTACTATTTTATGTACGTATTATTATTCTTTCAATCTATCTTGTGTAGTTTCTTAAATATTAAGATCTCTAGTGCAATCTTAAATGGACACTCAGTTGCTAAGACACTGAGCTTGTCAATCAGAAGTTGGCAGTTCGGCGGTTCAAATCCCTAGTGCCGGGCAACAGAGTGAGCTCCTATTACTTGTCCCAACTTCTGCCAACCTAGCAGTTCGAAAGCACGTAAAAAATGCAAGTAGAAAAATATGATCACCTTTGGTAGGAAGGGAACAGCGTTCTGTGGGCTTTCAGTGTTTATTCATGCCAGCCACATGACCACGGAGACATCTTCGTACAGCTCTGGTTCTTTGGCTTTGAAATGGAGATGAGCACTGTCTCCTAGAGTGCAATCTTAAATTTGGGGCAGAAACAGAAATGGACAGTAAAATGATGGCCCAAATCATATAACCTGTTTGACATGTCCCATCCAGAGCTAAAGATCTAACAAACCACCTGTCATTGTCTCATCACTTGAAAGAGCCGAGGTGGTGCAGTGGTTAAATGCAGCACTGCAGGCTACTTCAGCTGACTGCAGTTCAGCAGTTTGGCTGTTCAAATCTCACCGGCTCAGGGTTGACTCAGCCTTCCATCCTTCCGAGGTGGGTAAAAATGAGGACCCGGATTGTTGTTGGGGGCGATATACTGACTCTGTAAAACCGCTTAGAGAGGGTTGAAAGCCCTATGAAACGGTATATAAGTCTACCTGCTACTTCCCACCTGGAAAATAAACATAGAGCCGAGGTAGCTCAGTGGTTAGGGTGCAGTACTGCAGGCCACTTCAGCTGACTGTTATCTGCAGTTCGGCGGTTCAAATCTCACCGGCTCAAGGTTGACTCAGCCTTCCATCCTTCCGAGGTGGGTGAAATGAGGACCCAGACTGCGGGGGCGATATGCTGACTCTGTAAACCGCTTAGAGAGGGCTGAAAGCCCCATGAAGCGGTATATAAGCCTAACTGCTATTGCTATATGTAAAAATAGTTGCAACTGCACTATAGTGGCTGCAGTGTGAACTTTTTTGATTATGTCTTACGGATTCTTCTGTTTCCTATACTTTGCCTCCAGTAGAACAGCAAATCCCTTCACATTTCCAAATCAATGCCTCCAAATCAACTAACAGCAATGTACCAATGTCTAGATATCTATGGAGATTCTCCGTCATCCAGGTCATGGTTGTCCTCAAGGTGCTTTTTTCAAGAGGCAACTGGACTTTCTGGTTCTTCTTTGAAGACGTTTGAAGACGCAGGAATATGTCAATGTTGATCACATGACAGCTGGTTGCTGTGACTGTGTGGGCTTCACCTAACAACAGCAAATGGGACTGCCTGAACTGCCGTCATAATCCAGTACTGCCATGCTTCACAATCCCATTGCTTAGCAACAGAGTTCACCGTCCCCATTACCACCAATAAATAAGGACTATCTTTATTCTCCTGCCCTTTCACAAATCCCATTCAGTTTGAAAGGATAGCAGGTTCTACAGCACGTATCAATACTGCGAGCCAACAAGGAAAACAGTTTTTAAAACCACAGTTTTCATTAAAACATCTAGGCATCAGGGTTGGAACATAGAAGAAAACACTTCAGCCTCTATAGGAATATTTATAATAGATATATCCTACCCCTGCTACATCAAGAGATAGGAACATCAAATTGTTATTATGATGACCCTGCATCGCACAAATGTGACATGTGTGATGTCCCTTTAAGGTATAAATGCAAGCCTATATTTCAGAATTGTTTGTTTGGTTATTAAGTTTATATTCTTCCTTTTGGAGATCATGCAGTATAAACAGAACTCTCTGTTCCTATTTTTCTCCACAACAGTTCTGTGAGGTAGGCTGATGTGAAAAAAAGGAAAGAGAGAGAGAGAGAGAGAGAGAGAGAGAGAGTGAGGGAGAGAGAGAAAGATTCCATGGCTGAGGACAGACTAGTGAGATAGGTAGGTAGGTAGGTAGGTAGGTAGATGATAGATAGATAGATAGATAGATAGATAGATAGATAGATAGATAGATAGATGATAGATAGATAGATAGATAGATAGATAGATAGATGATAGATAGATAGATAGATAGATAGATAGATAGATAGATAGATAGATAGATAGATAGATACATAGATACATAGATTCCATGGCTGAGGACAGACTAGTGACAGGAACTTTCTCCTCATAGTCCAACATCTTAACTACACTATAAAAGACATTAAATTACATGTATATATCAATATTAATGATTCTCTGTACTCGAGAAAACAATATTGACATAATCGTTAGAAATATTTCCCCGTTCAACACTTCTTTGGGTAATATGTTTGAAATTTTCTTCTTTCTATACATTGGGATTATGATATAAAACAACATATTGAATTCCATTGCAGATTTAGAATAATAGCAAGAACAAAAATATTCTGCATCTTGTAGTTAAGGTTGAAGAACTTTTCATGCACTTATCAACCAAGTTCTTCTTCCAATAAATATATGAATATTATTATCCTTTAGAGCAGCCTTGTTATCTGGAATGTAATTAGATTGTTACCATATTGCATATAAAAACCTATAAAAATAGCAAAATAAAAAAAAAAGAATCACATAGTTTGTATTGCTATGAAGAAAGAAAAATTGCTATGGCTGAATGAAATACTCCTGTGCTAATTCATTTATCTTGAAATAATAGGGGAAAACTCAACATTTTACCCTCTTCATGAATTTTTTCTAAATTCTTAGATTTATTTTCATTTTTCCATCTTTCAGTTCAGCTTCAATTAAATAATGAAAGTTAAAAATAGCATCAAACATATGCCACACTTGTCATTTGAAACTCTTTTGGCGGGAAATGCCCCTTGTTTTATCAGTCCTACAACTTGAGATATCGTGATATCGATGTATTGCATAGTCAAGTTCTAGCTTCATTTGAGCATAGAAACAGTTTAGAGCCAAGGTGGCGCAGTGGTTAAATGCAGCACTGCAGGCTACTGCTAGATCAGCAGGTCAGCGGTTCAAATCTCACCGGCTCAGGGTTGACTCAGCCTTCCATCCTTCCGAGGTGGGTAAAATGAGGACCCAGATTGTTGGGGGCAATATGCTGACTCTCTGTAAACCGCTTAGAGAGGCCTGAAAGGCCTATGAAGCGGTATATAAGTCTACTGCTATTGCTATTGCTATAAGAAACAGTACCTATGGAGGTGAGTCCTAAAACCTGATTGACACATGTACATCAAGCACTTGACTATTGGGTCATTGAAAGTGCAACATCTGAATTACGTATTTGAGGATGCAGGTATACATTATAGCAGGGATCCCCAATCCCCCAGACATGCAAGGGGTGGGCAAATGGGCATGCACAGCTCCACTTGCACAAGTGATGTGCTCCTACTATATGTGCAAATGAAGCTGTGCACACTTGCACACGTGCCTGCCACTCACACAGATCCCTCCTCTTTCCTCCCCGCTCCCCTCACTGGTCTCCCAAGCTGGAAGGGTGGGGACCGCTGCCTTATAGTATTCATAAGCATAGGAAGAGAGTTGTTTGAAAGAAATTCAGTATGTGCGCATATTTCTATGGGTTGGACTGATGGTGCAAAACATGTTTAATTAAGCTGTCACGGATGTGCAAATAGATTACTCGCATCACTTCACGCACAGCGAGTAGTTGGTCCATCCTGTTATTTTGATGATTTTGCTGGTACCAAAAAAAAAACACAAATTTTTAAAAAATGACAAAAGGTTAAACTTCAAAATAATTATGCAAAATGTTAAAAGGCTATCATCTTGTGCATTTATTATATTATGCAAGAATGCATGCATACATTCTCTTTATTCTCCCCATATATGGAGGATCAGGGAGTGCCATCTAGTGATCATATTCGTTGCCAATATCAGCTTTATGTGAAGCTGTTAGCAATATTCAGATTGCTTCGCTGACTATAAAGCACATGGCTACTCATTAGCAAATATTCTCTTCTTAAGTATCAGAACATCAATAAAATATAAAATAAAACAATAAGTCGTAAAAATGACAGGCTTTTTTAAAGTCTTTCCCACTTCTAAAGTCACTATAAAATACCTCTCACTGTCTTTATACCATCCAAGTTCTTTGAGATTCCAAAAAGTTTCTGCTATTCCCTATTCTGGGAATTGCGGTCCCAATGCATCTTAGCAATAGCAGTTAGACTTACATACCGCTTCATAGGGCTTTCAGCCCTCTCTAAGCAGTTTACAGAGTCAGCATATTGCCCCCAACAACAATCCGGGTCCTCATTTTACCCACCTTTGAAGGATGGAAGTCTGAGTCAACCTTGAGCTGGTGAGATTTGAACAGCCGAACTGCAGAATTGCAGTCAGCTGAAGTAGCCTGCAGTGCTGCATTTAACCACTGCGCCACCTCGGCTCTTTCTTGCTCAGCACCAGTTTTTGGTTTAATCAAATGATTTGCTTGTCAAATTTCTACACCACTCATCTCACCTAACTGACTCTGGGCAGTTGACAAGAAACATCACATATATACTCACAGAGAAGCCCACCTGTGGATCAGCCGAACTGAATTTCTGGAGTGCATTTCGGCATTTTAATTTTTCAGCTTATCTATGGGTATATATGATATATTTCACCATTTAGCCCAAATCAGCCAAATTGCTTGGATTTGTGCACATGTTGAAGTGACTCAACTAAATTATTGTTAAAGCTTTGGTTGTCTTTTTTTCTGGGTGGATTCCAGAACTTTTCTATTGTGAGTATGGATGACATGTTTCCTTACTCTCTGATCTTGGTTACTTTCTTGCAAATATCTATGGAGATTCTCCGTCATCCAGGTCATGGTTGCCCCAACGGTGCTTTTTCAGGAGGCAACTGGACTTTATGGTTTTTCTTTGAAGATGTTTCACTTCTCATCCAAGAAGCTTCTTCAGCTCTTACTGGGTGGTGGGGAATGGAAGGATTTATATTCCTTGCAGACAGCTGGTCATTTGCATTCTTTTAGAGGGTCCTTGAGGCCACTTGGAGGTTTATCAGTGTCCCCAGGGTTACCTGAGTAATGCAAATGGGTATGGAGCCTTCTTGGAACTGCTGAAGGGACTGTGTTGTAAACTGGAGCTAGATGGTGTGATGACCTTCTACTGAGAGAGGTCTGTTCAATTTTGACATAGTTGGCCTTTTAGACTCCTATTTCAAACCAGCAGTCCTCTCTGTCCAAAATGTGGACTTTGCTGTCTTCAAAAGAGTCGCCTTTGTCTTTGAAATGCAGATTTGTTGCAAATGTTTCATTAAGTAACATCATGAGTGTTAGAACAGAGTGGGATTTCTTCTCATTTTCTATACTAGTGGCTTGTCGTGTTACTGAGAATCAGTGACGTGCGGTGAGCTTTATGGCTGGTGAGGCAGCTTTTTAGACTTGTGGACTTCAACTCCCAGAATTCCACAGCCAGGCATGCTCAGTTCCGATTTAAAGCGACAGCATTTTTCCCCCTTGCAAAATAAGTTTTCCCATTCTTTTTCTTCTCCCTTCCCCTCCTTCCTCCCTCCCCCCTCTCTCAAACAGACACACGCACACAGAGAAGTTGGATCCCTCTCTCACTCACTCACTCTCAAACAAACACAAACACAGAAGTTGGATTGGATATATTTTCCAAAGGCTTGAAAGCATTTTTTGCTTTTTAACCCTTGCTTAACTCTTAAAAGGCGAAAAATTGCTTATGCATAGGAGGCCCCTAGTTCTCTTGCCTCCTCCTATTGTTAACACTAAGCACTGTTCCAAGTCACTGTGACTTGGAATCTGGCAGCAACTACTTTAGCTTTAATTATTTTTTAAAAATTCTTTAAAATTCTTCCCTTTTCCTCATGACTGGTGAGGCCACGCCTCCCCT
Organism: Thamnophis elegans; assembly: GCF_009769535.1. Lineage (NCBI taxonomy): Eukaryota > Metazoa > Chordata > Lepidosauria > Squamata > Natricidae > Thamnophis > Thamnophis elegans. The sequence continues at coordinate 1,882,535 of NC_045548.1, forward strand.
GCCTCTAGTGACTGCCTGTCCCTGGTGAGAATGGTCATGGTAGTTCCTTGACTGGGTTGTTGTTTATTGTTAGCAGGTTTGCCAGATTGATAGTATCTTGATTGGGGCATTCTTTTTAATTTTTGATTGTTAATCTAATGTTAACCTTGGTGTTAATCTTTGCTCATAAAAGATGTTGAGACTCTAGAAAGATTGCAGAGAAAAGCAACGAAACCAATTAGGGACTGGAGCTACAATATATAAAGAACGGTTGCAGGAATTGTGTATGGCTACATTAATGAATAGAAGGACTAGGGGCAGGGCCGGATTTTCCTATAGGCTAACTAGGCTTCAGCCTAGAGCCTCAAGATCAAGAGGGGCCTACATTCAAATTGTTAGCAAAATTAAAATCACACTATTCTAAAAACAGTGAACACTAAAACCCTGAACCAAAAATAAGGAGAAATTCTACGCATATGACTAATAAACAAACATAAAAAATGTATTGGTTAAGATCGTTCCAGCACCACAGCAGTTGGGGAGCCCGCCCACGTTCCCGGCACCGGCGGTCGGGCGAGAGGAGCGGCCGCTCCCAGTAGCCACCCTGTCGACCCGGAGCCCACCAGCGGCCAGGCAGGTGAGGGCGAGGGGGCCGAGCCGGGCAGCTGAGCGCAGCAGGGGAGGCGGATGGCCTCGCTGCCTTTGCCGCAGAGCAGAGCCGCCCTCCGTCGGGAGGCCAGCTATATATATTGATATATATTGATATATATCACAGTAATGATGTATTTTATTGTCTCTCATGTAATTTACAAACTTAAAAATGGGAGGTGAAAGGGCCTCATAAGTGGAATAGCCTAGGGCCTCTTTTCATTTAAATCCGGCCCTGACTAGGGGTGACATGATAGCTGTGTTCCAATATTTGAGGGGCCGGAACAAGGAATAAAGGGTCAATCTATTCTCCAAAGCACCTGACGTCAGGACAAGAAACCATGGATGGAAACCAGAGGTGGGTTCCTACCAGTTCGCACCAGTTCGGTAGAACCGGTTCATCAAATCTACTGAACCGGTTAGAAAAGGTTCCACCAGTGGACCCGAAAGCAGGCCACACCTACAGAAGAGGTTCCAAAATTTTTTGAAACCCACCACTGATGGAAACTAATCAATGAGAGAACCAATCTACACACAAACACACAGACACGTGTGTGTGGCAGGGGGCATGGAATTCTTAGGCAAGTATCTAGCTAGGATCACTTTCCCAAGATGCCCCAGCAACCATCCACAAGCTCTCACCAGTCTGCCCTCATCCCTGAGTAAGGAGCCAGATTTTGATGGCCATCTAGGAGGCTAAAGAGGTGGGACCCTACAATATTACCAGAGGAGGATGTTGCATAATACAATACAATAGCAAAGTTGGAAGGGACTTTGGGGGTCTTCCAAATCTGCTATTGTATTGTATTATGCAACATCCTCCTCTGGTAATATTGCGTGACCCGTCAAAACCGCGGTCCACTAAAGCGCGCCCGATTAAAGCGTGTACCTGACGTCATCAGCAGCGCGACAAATAAAATTAAAAATAAATTAAATTAAAATTAAAATAAAATTAAAGCAAGCCGATTCACATAAAGGTAAGGGTTAGGTTTAGGGTTAGGGTTAGGGTTAGGTTAAGGGTTAGCGTTAGGTTAAGGGTTAGGTTTAGGGTTAGGTTTAGGGTTAGGTTTAGGGTTAGGCTTAGGGTTAGGTTTAGGGTTAGGTTTGGGGGGGTTAGAGTAAGGTTTTTTGCGTTAATTTTAAATTTACCGCTCACAGCGTGCTGTTTTCGTCGCGCTGTGATGACGTCACGTATGCGCTTTCGTCGAGCGCGCTTTAGTCTACTGCGGTTTTGTGGTGGAACCGTAATATTGTAGGGTCCCACCTCTTTAGCCTTCTAGATGGCCATCAAAATAAGATGGCCATCAAAATATAAGAATATATAAAAATAATGCCCAATAAGATATGGGCAGCTACAGAAAAGCCTAGAAGGTAACTCTGAAGACACTATTCATAAGCATTTTGAGTGAGCTTTGGGGAGAAATAAGAAGGGCTGTGCAGTATCAGCCTTTTCTGAAAGAAAATAAGGGATTATAGCAAATTCACTTATAGGATTATAGTGCATTCACTTTGAAGTGCATGGCTTGTGTGTATAATTGGTCATCCTGATTCAGTCAGTTGTATAATGCTTTCAATCGCTTTGGTCTACAGCAGAGCCACTGCTGAATAGAAGAAGCCACAGACAGAGGTTTCTACACAGAGATTTTGAAGCAGCATTTAAAGCTTCAGGAGCATCTTTTTTTTTTTACAACATTAGAGCACTTTTGTGATGAATGAGGTCAAGATGCTTTATATTCCTTCGCTTTATTCTTTTAGTCTAAAGGATTGCTGTCAGGGCCACGGACTCATATTTTACATTCCCAGGAGCCTTTTGAAGCATGAATGTAAGACTTATCTGTAGCAACTTAGATAGTTATATATACAGACTCTTATTCCTTTCCGAGGGTTGATTTCACAGACAGCTAAAAATGTTCTTTATCTCTTTTGGTAATGGTATTCCTTCCTGGAGTTAAGGCAATCAGGAAGGTCGAGACCGTGTAGCATAGATGTCGCTCCAGGCCGGCACTTATAAATGTCACTTCCAGAAGAAGATAAATTAGCCTTTGGGTTACCACCTATTGCAGGACTTCCAGGATGAGCTAGTAGCAAACCTCAGACTGAGATTCATACAGCTGCCCTGATATATAAATGCAAGTGCATGAAATAAAATAAAAATCACTATATACAAACCACTTGGACGTTTGCTTTAATCTTGGGGTTCTGAGAAGCACACAGAGTAACAGTTCTAGAAATAGAGATAATCTCTTCCTTCTGTTAAGAGCCGAGGTGGCGCAGTGGTTAGGGTGCAGTACTGTAGCCACTTCAGCTGACTGCTAATTCTGCAGTTCGGCGGTTCTAATCTCACCGGCTCAGGGTTGACTCAGCCTTCCGTCCTTCCGAGGTGGGTGAAATGAGGACCCAGACTGTGGGGGCAATATGCCAACTCTGTAAACTGCTTAGAGAGGGCTGAAAGCTCTATGAAGCAGTATATAAGTCTAACTGCTATTGCTATTGCTATTCTCCGCCACCTCTATTCTCTTTTCAAAAAGTAGGTTCTAGAATTTCCAGATTTCCAGTTAGAAATTTTTTCCTTTAACTACGAAAGAGAAATCGTTGTGTACTGCCTCCCCATCTACCGTATTTGTTCTTATAGGTGGGGGGGGATGGAAAAATAGTTGAAAATGGAAAAAAAAAGTTGTTGCTTTATCTTCTTTTTTTAATACACCAGGTTTGTGGGGCACTGCGTATTTATCTGAGGTTTGATCATAGTGGTTAGAGATAATTCAGTAGACCTCTGGTGTAATCTGTATTGAGATAATTCTGTTTATCTTAAGAGCAAGAACTTTTGGATTGATTGTTACAAACCTATTAAGTGTAAAGATAAATTCACAAAGCCATTCCCTTTAATCTAATGGAGACCTGAGAGAGGAGATGAAGGGATGTGCCTATATCTAATTATGGTCATTGATATAATGTACAACCCATGGTTTAAGGGAGATAACATTATGCCTGAACTACATCATGTAGAACAGTTAGGTTCCCATTTAAAGGCTTTATTTGCCTCCTCTTATTAACAAACTGAATGAAGAATGAGGCAACTATCGTTCAGTTGATAATTCCAGTTGCCTGGAATCGGTTTTATTTATCATAAATGACAAGGCAAATAATGCTTACAAACCTGGCAATATGCAGCGAGAGTGACAGAACATTGTGCGTAGCTGGTCTCTGAAATATCTCATCCCTGAAGCTGAAAGTCAAAAATGACATCCTTCCAAAGGCTGTGTTTTTCATAGGGCCCACAGAACAAAGGAAGAGAAGCTGCAAGAATTTGTCATCAAAATTTTATACTTTCTCTCGCTTCTAGGTAAAACCAGATCCTCTTTTCTTTTTTTACTACTCTGATTCCTTCCTGCCTCTAATCTGTGTAATCTATCCTTATGGGCCACAACGGGGCTGTTCGGGGCAGAGTGATTTAGAGAAGGAGCTGCAAATCTCATCTCTGTCACGAACTCACCAGGTGGCCTTAAGTATATCCCTGTCAACTCCAACTTCCCATATGAAGGATAACCTAAAGTTAATCATATTGCTTTGCCTTAAGAGAAGTTCGGGAATATGTGATGGTCTTCAACATTTCTAAACTGAGGTTATTATTCATCTGGGTTTTACATATTCAGCTTTCCAAATTTAAATCGTCAGTAATTTGAACTGCTGGTGAATGTGCCGTTTTTCTACCTGTCTACCGAAAGACGACGTTTGTTTATACTAGGGAAAAAAAGTAGATTAAAAGGGAAAATATCATCACAGTTGTTAAAAAAGCTGGAATTATATTATGAAAAAGATGGCAAGATTGTTATTTGTTACTCCAGACTAGAGAAAATGGATGAAACTTGGAGGGAAACAATTCTTGCCTGAAATTTAAAAGAAATTGCATAATGAAAAGGTTATTTGACAAAGGAAAAGTTTTGTGGGCCACCCTCCTTTGCTAAACGTATTTTCTAAATTGGTCAATCTTCTTGCTTGAATGTGCAGCAGTAGTAGTAATAGTAGTAGTAGTAGTAGTAGTAGTAGTAGTAGTAGTAGTAGTAGTACCACTCTGTTTCCCTGAACATAAGACCTCACCGGATAATAAACCCAATCAGGCTTTTAAGCGCATGTGCTAAAATAACCCCTGCTCCCCCCAAAAATAAGCCCTCCCCAAAAATAAGCCCTCCCCAAAAATATTGCAACATAGCAGCAGCCATGAGGTGACCATGCTCACCACCTCCTGCACCTCAAAAATAATAAGACCTCCCCAAAAATAAGGCCAAGTGCTTATTTAGGGGGGTGTCAAAATAAGACCCTGTCTTATTTTCTGAGAAACACGGTGGTAGCAGCAGCAGCAGCAGATCCAGCTGTGAACAGTTTCTCCGTTGGGCCAAATCTCCCAGTCAGCTTCACCGAAGGTTCATACTTGGTCCTGTTGCTTTAAAAGAAGCAGAAATACTTCCTCCTTGCCCAAAACTTCTGCACTATTTTATGTATCTCAGCTTTGTCAACTCTTAGCCACCTTTTTTCTCAAGAGTCGCACACCTTACAATCTTTCCACATTTGGGTTGTTGTGCCCTTTTCCCAGCTTTATTATATTCATTTTATAATCAAATGGGGTGATCAGAACTGCACAAGTGCTACCGTTGTGGATATAATCTAGATCAGTGTTTCTCAACCTTGGCAACTTGAAGATGTCCGGACTTCATCTCCCAGAATTCCCCAGCCAGCGAATGCTGGCTGGGGAATTCTGGGAGTTGAAGTCCGGACATCTTCAAGTTGCCAAGGTTGAGAAACACTGATCTAGATTGATAGTGCTGAGAGTTGTACTTTGAGTAGTATGAGAGTATACACCAACATACAAAATAACATTTTGAAAAACAAGCCTGATCCTTACTTATCCTAAAAAAAAAAAAACATTTTTGAACGACAGCTGTTCCTGTGGACTTGTATAAAATCCAGGTTTGGGTTTCTCTTAATTTAAGATTAAAACATTAAATCTTGTCTGATTTATGACAGTAAGGAGGGACTAGATAGAAATTCCTATTGTTTATTCTAATTTATTATTTTTAAATACTAACCGTTAAAGGTGTTATTAAAAATCTTACCAAGAATGTGCTAAATTGATGTAAGATCATCTTTGTAGGCAGCACTAATTTAATGTTACTTTGAAAATTCTTACTCAGTTTTGCAAAGCTTATGATAATCAGCCAATTTAAAAAGAGCGTTTCATACTCACTCCCCACTTTGAATACAGATCATTTTTGCACAAAGACCCTCCAGCAGAGCCCCTTGGGTTCAATTTTTCTAGCTAATGGATTTTAATTTTTTCTTCCAGCAGAATTCAATAAGACCAATTTTAGCTTAGTCTCCTCTAAGGAATCGTGTTGCTGTATCTGGGTTAAAAAAAAATACACCACCAGGCACCCGGAAAAACAAGCAGCTACAATACGTGGTTCCATAGCCATACACTTTTTTTAAAGCCCTGTGTTTCCCAGGGTTCACAGCTGTGCAATTGTATATGTGTGAAAAAGGAATCACCCATTTATTTCCTCACCTGAATGAGATCAAAGGGCCTCGTGTACTTTCTGCATGTTTTAAAAGCATGTCACTAGAAGTAAAGTGTTTCCGGAACATATAACTCAATAAAAATAGAAACTTCAAAAATAAGTAGTTTAGTTTAGTTTTTTAGTTTAAATTTATTTATAGGCCGCCCTTTTCCCTAGGGGGACTCAGGGCGGCTTACAACATATAGGGTGGGAATACACACAATGACAGTTAAAAAAGAACACAAAATTAAAAATAAAAAGCAACATTCATTCATCATTCGGGTGGGGACAGATTACGATCTTTATCCCCAGGCCTGACGGGATAGCCAGATCTTGAGGGCTGTGCGGAAGGTCTGGAGGGTGGTGAGGGTACGAATCCCCACGGGGAGATCGTTCCAAAGGGTCGGAGCTACCACCGAGAAGGCTCTCCTCCGCGTAGTTGCCAGTCGGCACTGACTGGCGGATGGAACTCGGAGGAGGCCTAATCTATGCGATCTAATTGGTCGCAGGGAGGTAATTGGCAGGAGGCGGGAGGCGGTCTCTCAAGTACCCAGTAAATATAAAATTCGTTTGGGAAAGGATAACCTTCAGAAATAGAGTAAGAACAACGGTTAATGAATGTATCCTGTGGAGAACCTGTGGAAAACATTACATTATTGCAAAAAAAAAAACAAAAAACACATTACTATACATTAGCTACTATAATAATTGGTTTGCTCATATTCAAAAGCAAAGAGTATTGCAGTTTTTTTCATTTTGTTTGCAGTCCACATGGAGTTTCTAGGTAAGAATTACAGGTCAATGATCTATAAACATTAAAAGGTATATGGAAGAACAGCAACAATAAGGAAAGCGCTAAAATTAAGTTTCTTAATGAAGGAAAGTACTTACCCCCCCCCCTGCTCTTAATGTTAAATATTGCCACAAATTAAAAGGCAAAATAAACAACTCCCTTGAAGCAAACTTCACAATTGGCTTCACAATTTCCTCCTACTGTGTATATGACCAAGCTGTTTGCTTTCCTTACAGCAGGAGAAGGAAAGATATGAAAACTCTTTTCAAAAGAAGTGATTATTCACAGAAGACAATCTTCTCTAATATATTCCTTCAACACTGTATGTGCTGCTAAAAACTGCTTATTATTTAGATGTGCACAAAAGGAAATCTAAGACTGGATAGGTACATATGCAATTGTATAAATCTGATCGTGTTCTTCTTCCTTTTTCTCACTATTTGCTGAGGTGTCTCTAGATGCCTGATGTTAGAGAGCTTTCTCTCCTTGGGACATATGGCCTATGCAGTAATAGAGATAGTTACTCGCCCAAAGACCTAGAAAACCTCTGTGGTTAAGAATGGATTTAAACCAGGATCTCCCCTGATTTAATGTCTAAGACATTAGCAATAGCAATAGCAGTTAGACTTATATACCGCTTCATAGGGCTTTCATCCCTCTCTAAGTGGTTTACAGAGTCAGCATATCGCCCCCACAGTCTGGGTCCTCATTTCACCCCACCTCGGAAGGATGGAAGGCTGAGTCAACCTTGAGCCGGTGAGATTTGAACCGCCGAACTGCAGATAACAGTCAGCTGAAGTGGCCTGCAGTACTGCACCCTAACCACTGCACCACCTCGGCTCTATAGGTCTATAGGTCTTCCGTTAGATTGTGACTTAATTGCGCAAGATGGCTAGGGAGAATTATAGATTAAACGAGTGGTCATGATTTTGAGAGGACTTTTATAGCCTGAATAGTGGATTGGTAGCAGTGGTGGGTTCCAGATCCTGGTGCAACTGGTATGGTGCAATGGGATCGGGCATCCACCACATGAACATGTGCAGCGTGTGCATGCGTACTTACCACCTGTGATGATTCGCAACACCTCCGAGACACTCCAGCTGTTCGGCGGAGCGTCGCACAGGCACCATACACTCTGTGCGCGGAAGCCCTGAAAACCTCAAATGCCACTAAGGAGCACTGGCTGGTGGGCCCTCCGGAGCACCGTACTGGAATAGTACCTGATGCTCCCGGCAAGCACCAGTATGCCCATAGTGGGACGTACCGGTTGTAACCCACCACTGATTGGTAGATTAGGATTTATGGGTATAGAGCCATGTGATCAGCAAGTATGTTCGACTACCAGTTTGCCTTACAATAGCAGAAAAGGAGTTACTTCCTTCCTCTAAATTACACTGCAGAAATGAAGGCATCTGGGGGGTAACTAGCAATTGACTGCTGTGGGGAAAGATTGTGAGTTGATCAATGAACTTGAATTTGATTTTGTAACAAGAAAGCAAAGATGTCTATAATCTTCTTCAGAGCAAGAGATTTCAACAAATTCTTTTCAGTACTAATGATAGCCACAATTTTCACCATCTGTCATACAGTTCTTCTGATATTAATAAAGTATTAACCTACAAATCTTTTTGACACAGTGCCCTCTTTCTATGGAGAACATGCTCTGTTGGTTTTTGAGGCGTTTTAGTCCATAGAAACTTCTGTTATAAATGTAGCTATATAGGAGTGGAAAGGACATGGTGGCTCAGTGGCTAAGACACTGAGCTTGTCGATCAGAAAGATCAGCAGTTCAAATCCCTAGTGCCGCGTAACAGAGTGAGCTCCCGTTACTTGTCCCAGCTTCTGCCAACCTAGCAGTTCGAAAGCATGTCAGAATGCAAGTAGAAAAATAGGGACCACCTTTGAGGGGGAAGGTAACACCATTCTGTGCGCCTTCAACATTTAGTCATGCCAGCCACATGACCACGGAGACATCTTCAGACAGCGCTGGCTCTTCAGCCTTGAAATGGAGATTAGCACCGCCCCCTAGAGTCGGGAATAACTAGCACATACAGTATGTGCTAGGGGAACCTTTACTTTTACATTATATAGAAGCGGGGAGGAACCAGGAATTATTTGTCTAGGATCTGAGGTCCTTTGTCCCACAGAGAGACAAAAGGATACTGTACATTAAGCCTGGGTTTAGTAAAGAATAGAAGTTTCCACTTGTTAATGAAATCTAAAAAGAATAAAGATAAAATAATGGAAAATTGAAGACTCCAACAGTGAGGTCCTGTTCTTCTTTGTCACAAGCAGTGGTGGGTTTCAAAAATTGTTCGAACCTACTCTGTGGGTGTGGCCTCCTTTGTGGGAGTGGCTTGCCACCCATGTGACCGGATGGGAGTGGCTTGCCGCCCATGTGAACGGATATGAAGATGCCGACGACACTTATCAGAACCACCTTAAATTACCTGACACACAGCACTGGCATGCATAAGAATAGGATGTAAACTTGTTTTTTAAAAGGCATCTTTGGTTTGCGTTAAAACAACTTCAACACACGCAATGTTCTGATTGCACCACAAACGTAGTAGTCATCCTTACCTTTCACAGAGGCACTGAGTTTTATAAATATGAGCATGATAGTGTAGAATAATCATATCCAAGGACCAGTGGTGGGTTTCAAAAAAGTTTGGAACCTCTTTTGTAGGTGTGGCCTGCTTTCCGGGTCCACTGGTGGAACCTCTTCTAACCGGTTCGGTAGATTTGACAAACCGGTTCTACCGAATAGGTGCGAACTGGTAGGAACCCACCTCTGGTCATAAGATGACAAAAACTGAAAAGGAAGAAAAAGCCCCATCTTTAGGCTGAAGAGGAAGGACCTCCAAGGTTGGTGGAATCTTACAACCTTGGCTGCATTGTCGGTACATTGAAGTAGACAAGTCAGGAAAATGACTTTACAAGGACAATTGTAATTCTTCCTTATTGTTGTAGGATTTAATATCAGAATCTTGAATGTTTTTTTTCTCTCTCTCTCCCCACTCACATACCAATGAAAATCAATATGGGGCGATTTTAAATTTCTTTCTCACCCCTCCTCTCTTTCGGAGCTAAACTAATATTTATGTAATCCCTTTGCATTCCTTCTTGAAGGTTGCCTTTTGAAGTCCTCTACATTTACTCAGGGATGGCAGGGAGGCCTCCAGTTGGCCGTGTTTCCTCCTGAAGATCACAACTGATCTGCTCCTTTGTAATGAAGCATTGTTACATGTTCTTTCCTCCCTTATCCTTCATTCCTACATTCACCCTCACCCATCGTCTTCTTACCCGCTATAGCTTTTTGATCATTGTTTATCAGTACAGTACTATTGTCAGGTTCTTGGCAGCTGTTTAAAACTGTAAGTGATTTTTTTCCCCAAGCCCTGTTCTCACAAGTTCTTTAGCAAGATTGAGACAAATGGTAGAAGTACAAGTACTGGTTTTTATTTATTTAGAACCAACGTAACTCCAGGTACACCACGGGATAAACTCTCTGGATTTCTTTCTTGGAGCCTTCTTATGATCTAGTAGATATCTTCACTCATAATGGAGAATCTTGGCCCCAACTCTCTGCATAACCATTGCCGGGATGTTTGTCAGTCTGAACCAATGTTCATAAGTATTTTCAGCGTTAACTTGCTTCTGTTCCACTTGTGGCAAAAAGAGCATGATTGAAGACTACCACAGAGTCTTTACCTAATGCAGTAGGTTTTATTGACATTTGCAAACTTGTTGGGCCCTTTAAAAAAATCTGGTGTCCGTGAGATTAGGTCAAACATTCCATTTTGCTTTCCAGCTTAGTTTTCTCATCTTTCTCAGTTCATCTAACATCACATAAATAAACAAACAATATGTGGAGACGTCACAGCCAAACCAGTTGTGTTGGAATAGAAGAAAGAGTGAAAGAAACTTTTAAAATAATTCGTTGAAGCTGTAGAACATAACATTCTTCATTATGAAAAATGCCTGAATTGGCTGACATTTTTTTACTGAATATTTCAAGCAAGCGGATCAGGGTCTGAAAGATTTTGGCCAAAAGGAAAGTCACTGGAAATTATTGTAAAATAAATTAAATGCACTTTCTCTCATTTCATTCAGGCATTTTCTTCTATCCTTCAGCAAGACTCGAATTCATATTGAAAGGCTGTTAATACCAGGGACGAAGGGGAGAATATAGAGAGACTGAATACATTGGGGGCAGGGGGCGTTGTCTTAAGGCCTGTGTGCATTTAAGGTCAGTGGGCTTTTTTCTATGTGTGATCAATAGCAATAGCAACAGCAGTTAGATTTATATACCGCTTCACATGAAGGTGTTAATATCTAAGTAGGATACTTCAACATAATCCTTGCTGGCCAGAAGCTTATATCAATAGCAATAGCAATAGCAGTTAGACTTATATACCGCTTCATAGGGCTTTCAGCCTTCTCTAAGTGGTTTACAGAGTCAGCATATTGCCCCCAACAACAATCCGGGTCCTCATTTTACCTACCTCGGAAGGATAGAAGGCTGAGTCAACCTTGAGCCGGTGAGATTTGAACCGCCGAACTGCGGATAACAGTCAGCTGAAGTGGCCTGCAGTACTGCACCCTAACCACTGCGCCACCTCGGCTCTTTCAAAGTTGAATGGGCTTGAGATTCATAGAGAGAGAAAGATGAATATGTCTTATTCGGTAGAAGTATAGAGTAAGCTTAACAAAGGTTTCAATAATTGACTAGAATTGAGAGGGAATCATCCTCTAAGATCAGATTTATGATTTGGGGCTATGATTTATGATTTGGTTCTTAGATTCCTCAGCTTGCAATTCCCTAAAACAGTGATTTGCTGTTGGTTTCATCTAGAGCAGCCATAATTCCAGGGACATTATCCTCCAGTTCCAAAGATTGAAAACTATATGCAACGTAACAGAAGCGTTAATTAAAGTTTTATTAAATCCTTAGTACAGATTGAAAAAAAGGGATGGATTCTCCAGTTCTGTTCCCTGATCACCCTATTGATGGAAAAGCTCTAACATAAAATTAATTTTTATTAGATTGAACATGGTTATCGCTTCATACGATTGGAAACTTTGGCTGCATAGAATTCTCAATCACGTGAATCACTGTAACCATGAGGATAAACATTTTATTCCTATGTCCCTACAGGCAGTGCTTTTTATATATCTGAACTGAGCTGTGAAACTTTTAGAAAAAAAGGAAAACACAAAGAGGAATAGATTAGCCAGTAATTGCTTTTTACTACCTAAGTAAATAGCTCCATTAATCATGCATGCATACAGAGTGCATCTTACCTTTGCTCTGCTAATTAATCAAACCAAGTAAAAGATAATAATGATAATGTTGAAAGCATTGACTGCTATGATTCTAGCAAACATCAAGCACAGCAAGGGATTGAAAGTTACTGCACTCATTCACATTAGCATGCAAACTACCCCATGTTTGGTATTTGGCAGGAATGAAAAAATAGCACACACAATAAGGCAGCTGATTTTTTTTTTAAAAAAAAGGCTGGTATAATCCATTTAATCAAACTAATCTTTTGCTGATTTATTTAGTTTTGCTTATTTAAAACATTTGCATACTTGTCCATCTTATAGCCAAGTCTGGGCCGCTCCGAATCAAAAAGTAAAGAGAGAAACATGAAAACCATAAGAAAACTCTAAAACTAAACACATTGAAAACAACATAATCTGATGCTAAGTCAAATTGTCCCTTCCCCCAGCACTTGGGCGAATGTCAGGGCTTTACAGAATGCTAGGAGAGTCGAGGCCTTCCAAACTTCAGAGAGAAGGATGTTCTGCATGACAGGGACTTCCATTGAAAAGACACACTTCCTAGCAGGATCCAATCTGGATTAGTCACCAGAGCATAGTGTTTATGTGGTTCCTGGTTGAGTGTGGCTTCTTATTGGTTGATTGATGGACAGCTATTAAGCCACTTCCTAGCATCCATCAGATGGCAATGTTTGAGGAAAGGGAGTAGGAGCAGGCCCACCCTATCTGACCTGGTAGGATGGGTAGATATCCTTATGGAAAGTCAGCCCCATAGATAAACCTGGCACTGTGCCATAGAAGGCTTTAAAGTTGAGGTCCAGTGCTTTGAATTGCACTCAGAAAGAAACTGGCAGCCAATGCATCTCACACAACAGAGGTGTTAATATAATTGAATCATATGTATTGCATCATGAAACATTTTTCTGGCAGTAAATTCTACTCTCTCCAGTGGAGGTTGTTCTTAGTAGAATACAGAAGATTTCATGCAATAATTAAGATCCTTTGTAGAATCTTGCCCGCTTTACTGAAAGGATTAGTGACCACATTTGATTGTTGTTGACAGTGTTTGTTATTTCCCTTGAACTGCTCGCCTTATAGCTTTTATCAGCAATGAGATTTCAAAAATGGCCATTTTGTTAATGAAGTTATAAAGAGAGAATCCAGAAGATGGCTGTTTCTCCGCCATTCCAACTGGCAGCATACCTTTGTCATGGTTGCAGGAGTGGGTTTCAGGCGGTTCGCAGCAGTCCCTGCGAACCGGTTGGTCGGCGAACCCGGGAGTAAGTAACTTCCGGGAACGCCAAAGGATCCACCCGCCCGCCCGCGTTTCTTATCTGGTTTTGATGAGTTCTGCGCTTCCACGCATGCGCAGAACGCATACAGCACCTGCGCGATCCTCCAGGAGCAGCTGGAGCATTGCACAGGCGCTAGTACGCATGCGTGCACTGCGCGCGTGCACGAGGACGCCGCTGGCCCCGTTCCAACCAAACCGGTTGGAACGGGGCGAGAAACCCACCCCTGCATAGTTGCCATTAGTTTTCACACCTACTACTAGGACAATAGAAGGACCCACAACAAGAATATCTGGAAGAGTTATCAACAAGGTCAAATTGATACAGGAGGGTCACCTTATAAATCATATAAATCTTAAAAATTGCTTAGCTTTATTTCTATATATATCACTTACAGTAAGTTCATATACAGGGTGGGGCATAACCTTTTCCTAGGGGGTCACAGCAACACTTGTAATAACAACACAAATAATTCATACACCATTCGAAAGCCCATCAAAAACTGAGTTTATTGACACGATTTAATAGTCAGTATGACCACCATTAGCCCTTCGAACAGCATTCAAACGAGGTGGATAAGAACACAACAAATCTTCAAACAGTTCCGTTCGATTTTCCAGATTTTTCAACACAGTTTCCAAATTCATTCTCAAAGTTTCAACCGAATATCGATTTTGACCTTGCTCCTGAATCATCAGAGCTTCCACTTCATCCTTAATTATGGCCCCAATGTTCTCTGCCGGATTGAGATCTGGCGAATTTCCCGGCCAGACGTCATTGCCCCAAAATTCGACATTGTTTTCCTTTAACAATTGCTGAGTCGCATTTGCACGCATGCAAGGAGCTTTGTCATGAAGAAAGACAGCCTCACCAAATTTTGTGAAACATTCTTGGGCTGTTTTGTTCCAATTATCAGTAACCCAATCGGGATGACGTTTCAATTTGTTTGCAATCCATTTTCGATTGATAAACGTCGCTCCAGCATCGCGAGCCTCTCGAAAGGCAATGCATTTTATTCTGTCAATGATCCTTTGTTCTTCCGAATCGAATTTTCCAGCCATTCTTAAAGCAAATTTAACATTTAATAGCTCATTCAATTCAGTTTTTTATGGGCTTTAAAATGAGGTGTCGCGGAAGTTGTAAACTGCTGTCGATCTTGCTGTGACCCCCTAGGAAAAGGTTATGCCCCGCCCTGTACAAGTAAAGGCAGGTGACTGCCTTTACTCGCATATGAACTTACTGTAAGTGACATCCCATTCCTAATCCATAGGGTTCAATATGACGTCGGTCCAGCCTTTGCAGCTATAACAGCTTCAACTGTTCTGGGAAGGCTGTCCACAAGGTTCAGGAGTGTGTTTATGGGAATTTTTGACCATTCTTCCAGAAGAGCATTTGTGAGGTCACACACTGATATTGGACGAGTTTACATGGCCTTCCACTTCGTGGCTGAGTTGCTGTCGTTCCCAAACACTTCCACATTTTTATAATACAGCTGACAGTTGACTGTGGAATATTTAGGAGCAAGGAAATTTCACGACTGGATTTGTTGCACAGGTGGCATCCTATCACAGTTGGCAATATGGTGTGTGTGTGTGTGGTGTGTGTGTGTGTGTGTGTGTTTGTTTGTAGATTTTCATGGGTGTAGGTCTGCTGGTCTTGTTGTATTCAGGTCTTTTCCTGTGTAATATATTTATACAGTTTTGTTTTGTTTTTGTAATATAATTATACAGTTTTTCCCGTGTATATATTTATACATTTTCTCACTCAGCTGTAATAGGAGGGAAAACCAAGTCTATGAGCCATGGTAGCACAGTAATTAGAGTGCAGTACTTCAGGCTACTTCTGCTGATTGGCGGCTGCCTGCAATTTGGCAGATCGAATCTCACCAGGCTCAAGGTTGACTCAGCCTTCCATCCTTCTGAAGTGGATAAAATGAGGACCCAAATTGTTTGGGGCAATGTGCTGACTCCATAAACCACTTAGAGATGGCTGTGAAGCGCTGTAAAGTGGCACATCAGTCTAAGTGCTATTGCTATCGTTCTGATATCGCATGTCTGTTTCATTCTATATTAAGAAAATTTGGCCAGAAAAAAAAATCCAATAAACTTTCCAAATATGCATACATTCAACAAGTGATTCTAATATATTTTTACATAATTTCCTAATGCAAATACTTGCACATTTTTGAGTCATACTACAATATTCAGAATATTGCACACAAACATATACATACATATATACATACATATATGGATAAGTCTATGTATATATAGGTGTGTGTATGTATGTATGTATGTATGTATGTATGTATGTATGTATGTATGTATGTAAGTATAGCAATAGCAATAGCAGTTAGACTTATATACCGCTTCATAGGGCTTTCAGCCCTCTCTACGCGGTTTACAGAGTCAGCATATTGCCCCCAACAACAATCCGGGTCCTCATTTTGCCCACCTCGGAAGGATGGAAGGCTGAGTCAACCTTGAGCTGGTGAGATTTGAACAGCCGAACTGCAGAACTGCAGTCAGCTGAAGTAGCCTGCAGTGCTGCATTTAACCACTGCGCCACCTCGGCTCAATGTATGTATGTATGTATGAATGTATGCATGTGCATGTATGTATGGACACACAGACATACAACTATACATACATACACACACACACATACATATAATGTATACACTAGAACCTGGATGTTCCCATTCCTATGTCGATATCCTAATCATTACATCATATGATATAGAAATAAAGCCAGGATTGCCCGAAAATCTTAGCATCCTACTCTAAGGTGGGAAGTTGAACAAACATTCTAGATGAAGGCTGTGATAAAGCATTTCTCTGTTACTACATGGGTCTATCTATGAAGTTAACAGCCATTTACTTGCACTGTTTTATATTTAACCTGGATGAAATTTCTTCAGTAAGAAAGAGGATTTTTGTTGAAAATCCCACCAAAGCCATTTCTCTACGTTCATGTCTTCTTGGGTGGAAGAACCTAACCAGGCACTCAGAAGTGGTGGAACCATTAATTTTTTTTTCCCTGCAGAAGCAAACAAACTTAAAGCCTTCCTCTTCCAGTGAGAATTGGTTTAATTCTGGCTCATTTATTTTCTTTATTATCTTAAACTTTACTGACATGCACAGATGTTCAGTAAACAAAACTGCTTGCAGAAAGATGACAGGCATCTCCTCCTGGTGGCTCAGGCTCTTCAGATCCTTGTGTCATGGGATTAGGGTTTCGGATGGGATTTGGATGAATCCCAAACGGAATTTTGCTGATCCAGAAAGATTTTATGGCTCTCCAAGGTAAGCAGAAAATTGTTTAAAAACTATTTCAAGGGCTCCTGGATCATTTGATGCTTCAGAAAGCTGCAGAAAGATAGACAGCAGGACTGCAAAAAAAAATATTATAATAGTAATATTTTTTTGCTTTTGCTTTTCTATATATGGAAAACACACTTAAGTCTTGAAAAAAGAAGTGTGACAGCACGATGGAATGGTTTTTCTTTCTTGTTTGAGTCAAAGACCACCAGTTAATTTGTGGATTTCATCAATGACTGATCGATAGATTAATCTCCTAAATACAAGGAACAGTTTAACAAGAGATATCCAAGCACAATAGATGGGAATTGGATCTTACATCAAGTTTTACTGTTTCTTGTTCTGTTTTGTTTATTATTCTCAACTGATCCAGAACCTTTAGAAAGGTTTGGTAGAGAGGAGTATTTTTATGGCTTCCTGATTTCTTGTTCATTCTAGCTAGTCCTCATTCTTCTGACGAGTCCTTCCAATTTTCTAGCCCATCTTTTCCAATATTATATTTTCAGGTTTTATTTGCAAACAAATTCTTCTACCTTTCTTCATCGTGTTATTATTGTATCAATAATTTTTGCCTATAACTAATGGGCATTGCCAGAAACATGAGATGTGGCCCCCAGGAAACTACTAGCATAATATTTTAACATCTATTGTTATCTAGTCAATAGTTCCACTATAAAAATGTAATAAGATTAAAACCTTGCTTAGCAAAAGCCATGATATTAAGTTCTGCAAATTCAAAAACACTTATTGGAATATAAAAGCAAATAGCTTACTACATTTTTCTCTCCTTTCCAGATTTTGTTGCCTGATGCAATTAAATAAAAAAATTAGTTTCCAGAGCATGAACATTGTTAAGTTTATATTTAGCCGAAATCAGAGATCTCTATTACTTGCAAGATGAATGGAATATATAATTAACAATGTTTCAATTTTTCTAAAGATAGCTTTATCTTAATTATCTTATAAAGTTGTCTCTAAAGAGAACTAATCAAATGCCTTCGGAAGCTTTCAATTATGAAAGGGGGACATATCCCTCTTTGATCATTTTTTCCTTGTAAATGATATTTGGAAGCATGCTATCTCCAACCTGGAAGTAACACCAAGTTTCGAAAACCAAAGACACCAATAGAAGTGTCCCCCATGAATTTATCTAATTCTATTGAAAAGAATCCAATTTAGTGGCCATCACCATTCATGTGGTAATGAATTTCATGGTTCAGTTACGTGCTATTGAAAAACTGCTTTTTCATATCTGTTGCAAAACTCATCCCAATTAGCTTCACTGGTGCCTGATTTTTAAAAGCCGAGGTGGCGCAGTGGTTAAATGCAGCACTGCAGGCTACTTCATCTGACTGCAGTTCTGCAGTTCGGCTGTTCAAATCTCACCAGCTCAAGGTTGACTCAGCCTTCCATCCTTCCGAGATGGTAAAATGAGGACCCGGATTGTTGTTGGGGGCAATATGCTGACTCTGTAAACTGCTTAGAGAGGGCTAAAAGCCCTATGAAGCGGTATATAAGTCTAACTGCTATTGCTATTGCTATTTCGTATACCATGGCTTGTCACCTAATTTCCAAACTAAAGAATCCTCGATGCTTTTTTGTAGAGAAGGAAAACTCTGATTGCTTGATTGCCCTGTTATCTAGAATTTATATTGTTTTTCAAATGCTGCAGTGAAATTTATACACAGTATTGTATTAGAATTATGGCTTGCAGACAATGCTCCATTTCAACTAATAATCAAAGGTAGGATGATATACTGAAGAATACAGTATGCCACAGATAGTCCTCAAAGAAAGATGTCAGCCTATTCATAACCTTACCATTGTCATAGTCTTAAAAATAGTAACCAATTACACCGATTCCTTAAACGATATTCTGATGCCCATTGACTTATTATCAAAAGATTTAAGCCTTTTGCAACCATATAGATTTGAAGACAAGGACACTAGGTTCATCAACTTTAAGCCCCTATTCAGGTACTGAGAATAGAGTTGGGCTTCCAAATCTCCTTGGACAGTGATGGCCAACCTTTTTTGGTGCGCATGCCATAAGCAGGGTGAGCGCAGGGGGGTCGTGTGCAGGCATGCCACACCCATAATGCAATGTGCGACACCCCCCAGTGCTCATGTGTGCATGACAGGCACTGCCCCCCATTTTTTGCATGCTTTTTTCACCCTCCCCAGACTCCAGAGGATTTATAGGAGCCTGCGGAGGGCGAAAACAGCCTCCCCGCCTCCCCCTGGAGGCTTCAGGAGCTTCCCTGAAGCCTCCGGAGAAAAAAAACCCGGCCTTATGGGCAAACTGGAAGTTCAGGAATTGACTTCTGGTTTGCTCATAGGGCCACTTTAAGCCTTCTGGAGCCTTCAGGGGTCTTCCAGAGGCTTCCCTGAAGGCTTCAGAGGATGAAAAACGACCCCACGAGCAAATGGGAAGTGGCTTCCGGTGTGCTCATGGGGTAGTTTTATCCTCCGGAGCCTTCAGGGAAGCCTCCTGAAGGCCCCTGAAGACTCCGGAGGGCTTAAACTGGCCTTACAAGCAAACCAGAAGTCCATTCCCGAACTTCCAGTTTGCCCATATGGCCGTTTTTTTGCACTCCGGAGGCTTCAGGGAAGCTCCTGAAGCCTCCGGAGGGCATCCGGGGGGCAGGGGGCTGTTTTCGTCCTCCCCACACTCATATAAAGCCTCTGGAGCCTGGAGAGGGCAAAAACTGGCTTTAAAAAGGCTGAACTCAGCTGGCCAGGGCAACTCCTCACTTGCCCTGAGAAATGGCTCCGCGTGTGCCATAGGTTCGCCATCCCGGTGCTAGGAGATGCACAAATCTTCACCATTTTGTTACCCCTAGGGAAAGCAAATCAAAGGCAGGTGACTGGCTACATTCAACAATTCAAGAACCAAACAAATGTACAAGGTTTGCCATACCAAAACTCTCTGATAACCCAAGAGCTTGATGAGATGATGAAACCAACTGATCAGCTACATAGGTCAGTGCCAGAGAGCACATCACTTCGTGTCACATCTCTCACCAAACTTTAGCATTCTCCCCATGTGGAAGTGAAATTGTAGCATCATTGCATATTGTTTGTAAGGACCACAGAAGCAGTGGAAAAGCCATCAAATCCCTGAAGCCATCTGCTTTGATTTGCTTCGTTGACTGAGTGTCTCTTTCGATTCATAAATCTGCTTCAGTAGAGGTAATCTGATCCGATCTTCTTTGAATTAAAGCATTCTTTCAAGTCTTGTATAGTCCTAATAGTTTGGAAGGGGAGGAGATAAGAGAAAGAAAGAGAGGGATCTATATTACCGTGAATCATATCATATTTTGACAGTTCTGTCAGAAAACGAATTGGTAAGTCATACTGACCTGCATTGTTGATAAAAGAATCAAAATACTTGGGCATTTCTAATATAGTTATAAATCTGAAGTTTCAAACACATGTGGCTCAAGACAACTTGTCTGTGTTAACAGATATGGAAATTGGACATTTTTACATTTCACCTTCAAAACTCAGACCATGGTAGCAGCTAGCACACGGCAGCACAAAACAACCTAAATCACAGGTTTAGATGATGAAATGTTCGAACATAGGAGTTGTTTTCATCATAGCTGCAGTAGCCTTAGGTTAGAAAGAATGGGGAAAGTTTCCAGCTTGCATCCATAAATATTAATAAATTTTCAGAACACATGTTGAATGCATTTCCTCTTCTTACTGTTCTTCTGTTTACAAAATATATTCAGCAATATTTAATCAACAATGATTACAATTGATTTTTCCCCACTAATTGGACTTTTTCTTTTAAAGGCAATTATTTAAATTATAAATTATAATAATTAAATTATTTAATTATTTAATTTAAAGGCAAATGCCCATTCCTCTACTAACTTCTCATGCCTGTAAAATATGATTAGGCTACCAGTTGTACTTACATATATGCATCTTTTCCCAAGTAGTATAACAATTTCACAATAATATTTGGGGTTTTTTTGGGGGGATGTAAGTAACATAAAAGCAAAATAGGATTGGCTAATTCTCTTTTCACTCATGTAGTTAAAATAATTCAACTGATAGTCAAATCAGTAACCTAATTCGGGACTGTCAAACTCGCAGCCCGATGCATCACGCACTGGCCATGCCCACACCCAGCAAAGAGGAAAAAAAAGTCCTAATATGTCATGTGACACTGTCGTGATGGTGTGAGTTTGACACCCCTGACCTAATTCATAACAGAGTTAGATTCATGTGGACTTAAAAAAAATCTTTCTTGAGTGTGTTTAACCCCCCCAAAAAATACAAAGTTTAACACTTTTGCCCCAAAAGAAGAATGTTCTTGAATTACACTGACCAAGTAAGAGAGCCAAGGTGGCGCAGTGGTTAGGGTGCAGTACTGCAGGCCACTTCAGCTGACTGTTATCTGCAGTTCGGCGGTTCAAATCTCACCGGCTCAAGGTTGACTCAGCCTTCCATCCTTCCGAGGTGGGTAAAATGAGGACCCAGATTGTTGTTGGGGGAAATATGCTGACTCTGTAAACCGCTTAGAGAGGGCTGAAAGCCCTATTAAGCGGTATATAAGTCTAACTGCTATTGCTATTGCTAACTAAAGATTGCAAGGCCACCTCATTAAGTCCATCGAAACAGTGAAAGAAAACATTGTCACAGAGCAAGACCTGAATAAAGTTTCCATCTAATTTAATATTTTTTTAAAAAAAATTTAAAAAATTGGTGAGACATCCTCTTATAGAGATCAGTGTTGCTTGCTCCAAATTAGACTTTCAGATTCAAGGAGGAAGAAAATTTGTTGACTCACTAAGGTCTATGCCCACAACTATATGCATTGGAAGTATTGGGAGATGTTTCTTTCAGTATTTGGACTTTTTTTTTTGGATAATATAATGATTAACCAACCATTCAAAACTCCAGAAATGTTGCATTAGCTGATGTCACTGGTTTTTCAAAAAAAAAAAAAGCAAGCAAAAATGTGAAGCTGGCTTAAAGCGGTTGAAGGTTGACTGCTAAAAAAATAATGAAAGTGAAAAATAGATGGCAGCTGCTAAATTTAAATCAAAGTGTTATAATACCACTGATCAAAAAAAATGTTGTAGGTGACAATGAACATGTTGCAGAAGTCAAATGAGGAGAGGGAGAGAAAGAGAAATCATTGCATAGTTATTAGTTATGAATTATAATTTATACGAACAGAATTTCTCCTTGTAACTACTATCAAAGACATTTGGTCATAAATATTTCCAGAGAAAATACCTGTTAACCCAAGTCAATTAATAATACAGTGAAATCCAGCAGTTCTGCTAGCGAGGTCTTCCTCTCTAGCTAGTCAATTATTGCCTTCATTTCAAACGAGAAGCTTCCTTTATATGCAACAGCCCTACATTTTTATGAGGGAGATCAAATACTCCATGGCTCAGGTTTCTTCTTTTTTCTTTTTTAAGAGAGTTTTTATTTCCCCAAAAAGCTGATAGTAGATCTTCTTTAACTTTACAGGATATTATTCTCCTTTAAGGTGCTTGCCCAGTATCACCGAAAGGCTTTATTTGGAAGTTTCGCAGATCTATCTATTGGACTCTTTAGAGAACAATCCTCATATGAAAATGCGGACATCAAGCAGAATGGACAATGCAAAGAAGTGGCTTGGACTCAGTTTTTGCTTTCTGATGAACCTCATTACAACTGTATTATCTGGAACTAGCAGACATCCAAGCAAAGGCCAAGGACAAAATCTCTCGGACAACTTGCTTCTTCATCAACGGATGAAGAGGAGTTGGGTGTGGAACCAGTTCTTCGTTCTGGAAGAATACACGGGAACAGATCCTCTGTACGTTGGGAAGGTAAGAAGCTGTATGTGGGATGGGGAATCAGAGATCTTTGGTCACGAGATGGTTAATGGTTTAAAGAATATTAGAATGTTTGTTGGGAATTTCACAAAAGAGATTTTTTTTTCCTAGTTGAGAGAGATGGGAGAATAGAGGATTTCTGTTCTGTTCTATATATATATTTGTGGACATCTTGATTTATATCTGAGAGCTTCCTGTTCGTGTCACCCTGAACTGAGAGTAATGGCTGTGTTGAAAGACTGTCAATGCTTTGCCTTTCTCCTAAAGATCAGCACTGACAATTACCAGCTGTAATTGACATCTTCCTAACAAAATCTCTGTCAGCCTTTATTTGAACTGCTTCCTGGTCCATGCACAGACTGGTGCAGATTGATAAAGAGAAAGTGGGGACAAGAGAGATTGTGGAGTCTTATTTTGGCTTCCTTCTGAAGGTCTTTGAACAAGAACTATTTCTGTATTCAGAACTTATTTCCCAATCATTGCCCAAGTATCTGTAGCCAAGGCTGAAGTGAAATCAAAATCATAGTGTCCTGCTGTTGAAAGCAGGAATTAATTTTTTCCTCTTACCTATTTGTTGATTTATACATTCCCCTGTTCCTAAACAATGGCAAACAGCAAATTGAAACAAATTTGGGATATTGGAACACAAATAGATGATCCCAGAGAGTAAAAGAAGAGGAAATTATGTAACTCACCCAGGATTTTAAGCTAGTTTTTATTTACAATATTGTTGCTGAATAGGAATGGCTGATCCAACCAGATTATTAATTTTCACAAAACAAGTTCTCTATTTTGAGAATCAGCACTGGCATAATGTATCAAGAGTAAAACATCTTATACCCAATTTTCTTTCAGTATCAGGGTTAGGCTAAATTCATGACATTCCCATTTTTCCACATCAATTATACTGTTTAGGTTCAACATCTATTTAATCATCTATTCTTTAATTTATTTAATTTCTGTGTAATATTTCAGTATCAGCTTGTAAACAAGCTCTGCAAAGTTTTCAGAGTTCTGTGTTACAAGTTATATTCAGTCCGAGTATTTCTGTCCTGTTTTTGCAATTCCCTTTGAACTATACTGGTTATTTGAAGATGATTTTGACTATTGTGAAGAGAGAGCCTTAAAGGATTTCATCTTTGTCTTATTAAGAATTGGGAATTCATAATTCTGTATGAATTATTCTCTCTCCACTGATTACATTTTTGTATATTCACCTTCATTAAAGAAATATTTAACACTGAGGCAAGGCCAATGAATCTGGGCTCACTTTTTTTTCTGTATTTATTCCATAGTTTTAACCTGCTGCTTTTGACTGAATAATGTATTATAGTTTTTGCATTTCTGTTTCTATAAACTAAAGCTATTTATGCAAGCTGTCTGGAAGTCCTGCTCTCTCAGTAGATGTAACCCAGATGTAAGATTATAAAATCCAGTCTGTGGGGTAAGTTAGAACTTGGCTTGGTAGTTTTGTACGAGATTTCGTACCACAAATAGAAAATTAAAACTTGGTAAATATCCATTTTTGCTGCTGCTGTTCTTCCAGGTCAATGCTAATATATGTTAAATAAATTTAACAAAATTTTAATTATTTTTTTGTAAGTCTGGAAGTCATTTTTCTTCATTGTTTTTATTAAGTGAGTTCCCAAGTACTTAATTGCTTTAACAGTAATACATTTGCTGTTTCTTCTTTAGGGAAACTTCATTTCAGTGTTGTTCTTTTTAATTAATTCAATATCCTTATACCAAACCATATTACTTATTAATTCTAAAGAATCCCTTGGATGAATAATTGTAAGTACAACTTCACCTGCATACAATATCTAGTTCTTAATTTTCCAGTTCGTTTCCTGATATATTTTTTTTCATTGTCATATCTTCCTTGCAAAAGCCTATTAGCCATGCTATGTACAAAAAATATGAAGTTAGATCTTCATCATACGTAGAAAATGCCAGTTGGGAATGACTAGGATTTCCTGGTTTTTCATCAACCTGCAATTATTTTATCTGCCATATCATTTACACTGTAGTTAAATCTACATTTGAAATTGTATATTCCCTTAAAATACTTGTTTCTGTCAAATTTTTAAAATGCATTTCAAAACTGCCCATATGGGAACTGTATGGGCTACTCAATAATTAAGAGTTTATTTGCAACTAACTCTGGGAGTTATGAAGCAAATTCGTTCAAAACGAGGTTTGCGAAGAATTATTTTAGCAATCTCGCCTTAGATGTACAAAATGGGGGATTTCAAAGGGCCTTTGCAGCCAACTATTTTGCAGTCCAATAAAACATGCAATCATTACTAATTTGTGCAGAATTGAGCTATCTTCTTTGCAGTAGCAGCATCTTGCGGATATGTCAATAGTGGGGAAATGTGATTTGTAACCATTCTAAAAGTGTGTTGTTACTGGGAATGTGACTCTTCTCAACGAGTTCGTATCACTGCCAATCAGTTTCAATTTTAACCTCTTATGCTGAGGCATTGAAGAATAAATTGCTTGTTTACAAAGTTGTCTGGTAAAAAACATTCATATACTTAATCACTTTTTGTAATTCCAGCAATCTGGTCACATAATAGATATGTCCAAAGAACACTATTAAACAATGTGTTTTTGGTCATTTTACAATATGATCCTAGTATTTCCCAAAGCAACCCTTTCATATTTGCTCTTTGTTTTTTTTAAACACATAATTGAAAGCCAAGATGGCGCAGTAATTAAAGTGCAGTACTGCAGGATACTTCAGCTTACTGCTAGCTGCAGTTCGGCAGTTCAAATCTCACCAGGTTCAAGGTTGGCTCAGCCTTCCATCCTTCCGAGGTGGGTAAAATGAGGAGCCAGATTGTGGGGGCGATATGCTGACTTTGTAAACCGCTTAGAGAGGGCTGTAAAAAGCACTATGAAGTGGTATATAAGTCTAAGTGCTATTGCTATAATGGGGTGAATCTCTTCACTAAAAATCATTGCATTATTTATATAATGTCAATACAAAAATAACAGGATATAGACAACAATTTAAGATATGCCTGTGAGTTTAAAAATAACCCATGAGGTTTTTGTTCCTATCATAACCCCGATAAATTGGTATCTTCATTCTGAAATGAGATTTATTTTATTTGTATCCCACCTTTATTGTATTTTTAGAAACAACTCAAGGCAGCTAACATCTCTAACACACCATTTTGCCTCCTATTTTCCCCACAACAACCCTGTGAGGTGAGTTGGGCTGAGAGAGAGTGACTGGTCACCCAGCTGGCTTTCATGGTTAAAGTGGCACTAGAATTCTCAGTCTCCCACTTCCTAGCCTGCTACCTTAATCTCTAGTCTAAACTGTCTTCTCTTATTTTTTCTTTAAAACTAAGATATGTTAAGTATATTGATATGGAAGCATAAATACCATCAACATAGAATGGAGTTTGCTGAAATATACCAAGTGAATGAGAGGAAGAGTGGGAAAGGAGAGAAGGAAGATAGGAAGAGAGGGATAGGAGAGAGGGTGAAGGGGGAAGATGAGGAGGATAAGGAGGAGTGGAATGAAGAGAGAGGAGAAGGAGAAAGGAAGGGGAAGTAGAGCAGGAAAGGATGATGGAGGGAAGAAAGGAGGTAGGAGAGAGGTAGAAAAAAGAGGTGTATGGAGAGCAGAAGAGCTAATAATGGGTTTTTATCTTTCTGGGCGTTGATGGCAAGAGGAACTGGTGTAATTACTACTTAATAGAATAGGATATTGGCTATGTAATAGTATACATGTGTTTATATGTTATGAAAATGGAAAATAAAAAAGTATATTTAAAAAAATCTCTAGTCTAAACTGGATCAAATTAACAGTGGCGTAAACTGGAGATCATTACCACACTCACAACCCAGCTCACGGGTGATTCCTTAGAGCAGTGTTTTTCAACCTTTTTTGTGCAAAGGCACACTTTTTTCATGAAAAAAATCACGAGGCACACCACCATTAGAAAATGTTTAAAAAATTTAACTCTGTGCCTATATTGACTATAGGCGGATGTTTTTCCCACGGCACACCTTACACTATGTCACGGCACACTAGTGTGCCGCGGCACAGTGGTTGAAAAACACTGCCTTAGAGCTTTAAAAATCCTTCAAAGTTACCTATAAATCATTTCTTAACTGTGGATTTCCCATACTTAAGATAAACACTTTAGTGAAGCTCATTGTGAATATTTCAGTGGTTTCCTTGGTGTATTGTTTCAGGTCCAAGATTCCTTGAGTAGCATTTCCAGTTAAAAGAGGTTGGAAAGGAAAGCCTGGGAGAGCTGTTGTCCCTCAAAGTAGAGGGTACCAGATTACATGGATTAGTGGTCTCAATCAATTCATATGTAATTGAGAAAGGGATGCTAGAAAGGTAGATGATGGCCTGGCTCTATTAAATTTTCCAAGATCAAAGAGGTCAGCTGTAAGAATTACATTCCAACCTTGACTGTGTATTTCTGTGGTGTGCAGGCACTAAGATAAGAATGCTATTGTGAAATAAACTTGTTTAAATCACTCATTAACAATGCTAACAGACTGCAAGTATGCATAGAAATATTCATTATAATGCATTACAAGGGTCAGCTTCCCCAAAACTACACATCTTGTCAAACCTTTCATTTATCTTCCCCGAAACCTTTTGTAAGAAAAAAACAATATTTTAAAACGTTATAGTAAAGTGCAACAATGCTACTAAATTCCTTAATGGGGCATATTCTCTTTCCAAATTACTTCCCAGGTAGTCTTATGGGTTTTAAACTGATCGTTTTTCTAAATCAGAAGATTCAGATTCAGATTCAGATTTAATTTATTTGTATGCCGCCCTTCTCCGGGAGGGACTCAGGGCGGCGAACAACTCAAAAGGGGAAAAGGGGATACAAACACAATACATATAATTAAAATTAGATGAACATGAGCTTTTTGTTCCAGTGTCCCAACAAGATATACATACGTCATATATATAAATTTAAAATTGATTTTTTTGGTGGTATCTAAATTGTTATAAAAAGTAATTTTCTGTATCTATAATTTTCATCTACAAGTGAATTGTATGAAAGGGATCCTAATTTTAAAGAAATGAGACCATTTTTATATAGCAATGTATAGGTCAGTGTTTCTCAACCTTGGCAACTTGAAGATGTCCGGACTTCAATCCCAGAATTCCCCAGCCAGCGAATGCTGGCTGGGGAATTCTGGGATTGAAGTCCGGACATCTTCAAGTTGCCAAGGTTGAGAAACACTGGTATAGGTGTCTGCATCTGGATTCAAACCACCACAGAGAGTTCAGAATTGTCCTGACTTGTATCTAACAGATGTGACCATTTGAAGAAAAAGAAGACACAATTCTAGGTTCCATCCTTTAGTTCCAAGGTTGCGAATCATCACAAGAGCTGCCTGAGGATTAATTCATTAGCCCGAGGGCCACAGTGTTGAAGACATTGATCAAAGAGTCACCAGCGAATTGAAAATGAAGAGTATCACAGCAGGCCATTTGACGTATTTATTTTTAAAACTCTACTGTGAATTAGCTTTATATCTTTCTCTTTCTTTCTTTTCTGTCTTTCTCTTTCTTTCTTTCTTTTTTGCATTTTTTTTGGACATTTGTCTTACAACATTTTTCATTAACTAGGATAGCAACATAAAACCTGGCAGATTTATCCCCTCAGAAGTGTCAACTGTGCTTGAACATTATTTTCAATTCTGCCAAGAAATAAAATGTTATTGGCAAATCTCAAAACCCATGTTTTGTCTTCAATTTGGCATGTGTTGCAATCTCAGGAGAGGCTATAATTCTGCAAAATTTAGTTCAATTTCAGATTGCTTTTAATGGAATGTGGGCTGAAAATTGATTAAATAGATCAGTGTTTCTCAACCTTGGCAACTTAAAGATGTCCGGACTTCAACTCCCAGAATTCCCCAGCCAGCATTCGCTGGCTGGGGAATTCTGGGAGTTGAAGTCCGGACATCTTCAAGTTACCAAGGTTGAGAAACACTGAAACAGATGCTGTATCACACAGGAAAAAACAAAAACAATTGCCATTTGTTGTCTTTTTAGTCATAGTTAGTGGAAAGCACAGGGATTTTAAGGGGTTGAATCAAGTTAAGATTTGAGTCTAAGCCCCACCTATTACCTTCATCACAGGTGGAGTAGAAACCAGAATCAACCTCCCTGAGATAGGGATCAGTGCTTCAATCAATATTTCCCAAACTCAATAAATTTAAGATGTGCGGACTTCAACTCCCAGAAATGCTTGCCGACTTAGGAATTCTGGAAGTTGAAGTCCATAAATTTTAAAGTTGCCAAATTGAAAAACACTTGTTTAAATTATCCTTAGATCTGCACGTGAGCCACAGTGGTGCAATGGTTAGAGTGCAGTACTGCAGGCTACTTCTGCTGCCTACAGGCTGCCTGTAATTTGGCAGTTCAAATCTCACCAGGCTGAGAGAGGAGGAGAGAATGAAAGGAAGACAGGGGAAAGAAGAAAGAGGTAAGAAGGGGAGGATGGAAGGGAGAGAAAGAGAAGGAAAGAGGGTAGGAAGGGGAAGAGGAAGAGTAGGAGTAGGAGAAAGGGAAGGGAAGAAGGAAGGGGAAGGAGAGGAGGAAGGAAGAAAGTAGAGAAGGGAGGGAGAGAAAAAGGAAAGGGAAAGGAGAGGAGGAAGAGAAGGAGAGAGGGTAGGAAGGGGAAGGGGAAGAGTAGGAGTAGGAGAGAGGTAAGGGAAGAAGGAAGGGGAAGGAGAGGAGGAAGGAAGGAAGTAGAGAAGGGAGGGAGGGAGAAAATAAAGGGGAAATAAGGTGGTGTTACAACAGGAGAAAGGGATGGCAAATAAAGCAACCCAAACTGTATATTATAACCTATTAAATGAAATAATAAATGTATAAGAATGATAAATGTAAAGAAGAATAACAATCATGTGAATGTATACTTAAAATGGTATGCAAGAGAATTAAAAAATAAAAAATAATTTGAAAAAAAATCTCGCCAGGCTAAAGGTTGACTCAGCCTTCCATCCTTCCAAGGTGGGTAAAATGAGGACCGAAAATTGTGTGGGGCAATATACTGATTATTGAAAGCCTGGCTCACAGAAACAGTCACACATTAGACCTGCTTTTATACCAGGGTACTGACTATGATATCTGGAGTTGGGTGATATTAACTATTAATCCTTTGTCATGGTCAGATCACTATCTGTGGATGTAGCCATGATGGGGTCCTGCACCATGGAAGGGAGGCATTTTTCACCTTCCCCAGCTCCTGAGACTTTAATTGTGCCTCCGGGAGGGTGAAAACTGGCTCCCCTGGGCTCCAGAGGCCTTCCGTTTCCGGCCTTCCAGAACTTCCAGGAGGCCCATTTTCCCCCTCCCCAAATCTCCGCACAGGCCCTGCACTTACCTCGCACCCAAAACAGGCTGCGTGGAGACTCCTGGATGGGCAGGGCGGAATGGGCATGGCCAGCCAGGGGTGGGATTTGGAGGTTCTCTGAATCGGCCATAACATTAGCTACAGGTTTCCATCTCCATTTATTGAATTTATAGGCCGTCCAATCCCAGAGGACTCCGGGCGGCTTACAGAAATAAGAAATATTAAAAAGGATTAAAACAAAATAAGACACAACAAATTAAAAGAAACACAACATGCATTCCCCCAAAGCATCCCACCCCTGATATCAACACAAATAATATAGCAACAGCAGCTACTACTACCTTTGATGGTTCACCAAATAACTCTGATAGCTAAAAGATTACTCTTCAGAACAGTGGTGGGTTTCAAAAATTGTTCGAACCTACTCTGTGGGTGTGGCCTCCTTTGTGGGAGTGGCTTGCCTCCCATGTGACCGGATGGGAGTGGCTTGCTGCCCATGTGACCGGATATGAAGATGCTGACGACACTTGTCAGAACCACCTTAAATTACACAGCACTGGCATGCATAAGAATATGATGTAAACTTGTTCTTTAAAAGGCATCTTTGGTTTGCGTTAAAACAACTTCAACACACGCAATGTTCTGATTGCACCACAAACGCAGTAGCCATCCTTACCTTTCACAGAGGCACTGAGTTTTATAAATAGGAGCATGATAGTGCAGAATAATCATATCCAAGGACCAGTGGTGGGTTTCAAAAAATTCTGGAACCTCTTCTGTAGGTGTGGCCTGCTTTCCGGGTCCACTGGTGGAACCTCTTCTAACCGGTTCGGTAGATTTGACGAACCGGTTCTATTGAACAGGTGTGAACTGGTAGGAAACCCACCTCTGCTTCGGAAGGTATATTAGTTGGTCTACCACAACCACCATTTATTTTACAAAGAGCAAGGACCTTCCATGGGCCTCTTCTAGAAGACTATGCCAGCTGAGCAGATTCCATTCTGGGAGCACCAGGAAGACTGTGTGTAGGAGGATGTTCTGAGTTGTTGAACTGATGAGTATTAACATGAAAGAATTGATCTCACTGTGAAGCTTGTAGTTCTAAGGGGGAAAATCCGTAGTCCCATTTACACTGCTCTTGTGCTGGCTGCAGCTTTAGCTGTTTCTTCATTCGCCTAATTCCACAGAAATATTTATACAGTAATCAAAATTTGTTTTTTTAAAGGAGTTTGCTTTTAAGAGTATTTTATGGAGTTCTCAGGGTTTTTTTTCAGGATGCATTAAGATGCATGTTTTAAATTTTGATTGGGAGCCACCGAGAGCTTGTTATAAGACTGTATAAATATTTTAAATACATAAACTATTTGCTGAACAACTCAACTATTCCAAAAAGATTCACTCTAATGAGAAGCAGGAAGGATGGAGAGGTTGGGGGCTTTAATTAGTTTATTTGGCAGCATTACGGTGCTTTAGTGCATAATTTGTAACAAAAATTAAAATGACATGTTACCATGCGCGCTGTCTTAACATCATTCCTGCCCTAAGGTTTTCAGCTGCCTATTCATGAGCTACTTAGTGGCTTGCATTTGTATTTTTTTATATATATACTTATCAAATGGTTTTGTAAAAAAAACAACCCTAGAATTATATACAAGTGAAAGCAAGGAATTGTAAAATCCAACCAAGGGTATAGGATGAGGTTATTGTGGCCAAGATTAATGTGCAAATAGGTCTTCCTTTGTAAACCTTGAGATTCAGTCGCATTACTAGACATCTTCTAAATTCAATAAAAGGAGCAGTGTTTACTCCTCGTTTTTCCACTTTTTTTTTTCCTATCAATGCACGTGAACTCTGGGAAGGCAAACAAAATGTCTATTCAGTCTTCTATTGCTAATTACGGTTGCACAAGCTTTTAATGAAGCCAGAAATAAATTTTATATTTATTCAACTATTTTTACAAACAGTAACGGTGGGCATGTTATTAATTGAATTGTTCTTGTTTTCGTAAAAGATAATGGTACTTTATTTTGCTGATCTACATTTTCACCTCCCAGATTATCAGAGTCTACTCAGAACTAATTAATTACTGTGCAATGTATTAATTCATTAACTGCCTTTAACATTGTATCGTGTATTATCAACTTGCAGCTGTGTGCCAGTACATAAAGATGTCCCAAACAATTGTATTTACCTTATCTTGTATTTTTCTTGAATAATGTCCACATTGTAACTTCATCATTTCTCCTTAGCTTCACTACAGTATATTCTGTGAAATAAATTCACTGCCACATTGTTATTTCTGTACTTTAGATTTAATCTAGGAAACACTGATTAGGAGTGGGATATTACAATGCAAAGAAGCAATAGATTTGGCATCAAATATGTGCACTGCATACATAGCAGCTTTGGGTTTTTTTAATGACTTATTTCATGTATGTATTTTTATGATTCACTAGATGATTGGAGTGATGGGGAAAAGGACAGTAACATGGAAATTTTTAGTGCTTTTTGCTAGCCCCAGTGCTTAGTTTTTCCTTCACCATCAAGGCCATTGTAGATCAAGAACTATATATTTTTTCCAAATCCAAGCTATGGTGTGCTTCCACATTACCCTTTACCTGCCATTTCCTTAAAACAGACTTCAAAGTTTCTTCTATGGTATTTAGATACCTCCAGAGATGTGATAACTCATAATTAGATAAAAGTATTTCTGAGTCATGTCATATTGCTGAAATATTTTCCTTAAGAAACTTCCCTACCTTCCCATTGTGCTATCCCCTTAGTGTCCAGCAAAGACAATTTAAGCTTTTTCACCTTCCTATATCCATTGCTCCTGGAAGCATGAAGCCTGAAGATGATGAATGAGACTTCGTTTAAACGTCACCAAGACACCTCCAATTTTACGCGGGAGAAAACCCGAATAACCAAAGACCTACATACTAACACCCGCGAAAACCTCAAAAAACAAATATGTACATATGTACTTGTACTTGACGCCTCTTCACCCATCGTGGGTATAGGCGACTTCCATGGAAATTTGACGCCACTGTTTTCGGTCCTGGGCTAGGGTTGTCAGGTGGTGCAGCCAGTCGCTATTATATGATTTTTAAATACTTTTAGCGAGAAGGGCCTGCTTCCCTGTTTGTAACCGATATTGTTTAGCCCTAAAAACGGCGATCCATGGAAGCTGTTTCGGCTGGATATACCCAAGGGGACGCCAGTCCCAAGGGTCGACAGAGCCCGATTGGTGGGAACGGCGGGCACCACATGAAGGCCGGGTTGTCGTTTGATAGTTGAGAGGCTTTGCAATAAGCGTTGCAATGTATATTTTGCGCATCAACTATCCTTGCCCGCCCACTGTACATATGTATGTATATGTGTATGATTTATAACCCTAGACTTCCAGGGGAAATGGAAGGCTTTGCTCCTTCTCTATGGGATCTCTATTAGTGATAGTTAAGTCATCCATTCACGACGGTAATGGGCAGATTTTGCCTCTTTTACAATATTTTTTCCTAAATGCCGCTGTCCTCGGTAGGAATTAGTCATAGCCATTCATTTCATGTGTTCCCTGTTCTGAGTGTCCCCCATCGCATCTTGTTCCGTAGAATCGTGCGAGATTTTATTTATAGCTCAGCCCTTCAGTTACATTTCATAGTTATGCTACCGCAAACTTGCCCAGCCTGACAGCTTCAGTGGGCTTTCGGAGAGCAATTGTGATCCTTCATAGCAACTATATTTGCAAAGGATGATGGAAGGTTGCCAGGTGGCATAAGGCTTTGGCTACCATTAAGGGACATGACATTTTCAGCATCATAAGAAGGCTCCTACTAGTTCAAAAAAAAAACTTGCAGTCTAAAGTTTATACAAAAACTTCACAGTCTGGAGAGAATATGGCACAAGAGGAATGCAATAACTAAAATCTGTAATGTATATTTTTGATATTGTTTATTTGGTGAGGACGGTCACAGATTATTATTTATCTCACAGCCAAGAAGAGTTGGTACTTTTTTCCTGCATGAACAGCGGCTGGTTTGGGTGTTTTAGATTTTTGAATGTTTAAATTATTTGCACATTGCCGGTCAGTTCCATAACAGGACAAATCTATGAAAATGATTCTTTAATTTATTCTCAGTTCTATACTCAAACCCTGAGAGTAATCGTAAGTCTGAATACTTAATCTTTGCTAAGAATGTCTCTTCTTTCTCCCTCCTCTACTACTTCTAACCTATTAACCCAGGGAACCTGAATATACATCTTATTTCTGAGTAAATTGAGTTCTCCAGTTATAAAATATTATTTACAACACGTCAGTTTCCATCATTAAGGATCAGTGGAATGTGGAACACAAAACAGTTTGTCAACTAAAGCAAATGCCACAAAGCTGCTTCTGTTGCTGCTACTGCTGATGATAATGGAATAATGATAATAATAATTGGAAAAGGCAGCTTTACTTGGAACAGCTCACATTCAGCAAAGATACCTTTAATACCATAAATCAGCAGTAACTGCCTATCACGGGTGCTTCAGAAGGATTTGGTCAATGAATAAAAATGCATATCTAGTCCAAACATCTGGCTAACTGTGCGAACAACCATAATAATAACTCCTGCCAAAATTACAATAATTAAACTTGCTGGTCCTTTTGTATCATATGATCACAAACCTCCTGCAGCAGATTCATTAAGTGACTCCTGGTGAGTATTGTGTACCAATTCTATTCCGTTCCCTTTTTGTAGCTCCATTCTGATATGGACAGAGGAGATGGATCCATCAAATATATCCTTTCGGGAGAAGGAGCAGGAATTGTTTTTACTATTGATGACACCACTGGAGACATCCATGCCATTCAGAGACTAGATCGAGAAGAAAGGTCTCAGTACACTTTACGGGCCCAAGCCTTGGATAGACGAAGTGGCAGACCAATGGAACCAGAATCTGAATTTATCATCAAAATCCAAGATATCAACGATAATGAACCCAAATTCCTAGATGGGCCATATGTTGCTTCAGTTCCTGAAATGTCACCAGTGGGTAAGGAAAACTTAAAGAACATAATATGTGTTAAACCTTGCTGTAAATACACTTGATAAATATTAGCTCTATACAAGTGGTGGGATTCGGCCAGTTCGCACCTATTCGGGAGAACTGGTTGGTAACTTTCTAAGCAGTTCAGAGAACCGGTTGTTGGAAGAAATCTCCTTTTGTTTTTCCCCACTTTACAGGGCTAATCCTGTAAGGAAGGCAGGAAGGAAACATTCTGGTGGTGTTTCTAGCCTAATCATTATTGACCTGCTTACAGAAACTGCCTCTCCGGTTAACCCTTATTACCATTGTAACAACTAAGGCGAAGCGCCCATCAACCTGAGTGACGTTGAGTTGGCCATGCCCACATGATCACATGGCCACTGAGCCCCACCTACCCAGCTCGTCATTAGGGCAGAGAACTGGTTGGTAAATTATTTGAATCCCACCACTGCTCTATACCACCGCTTTGACAAAAACAATTGGGTTTGCTTGTTTGTCATATATACCACCTTTTATTTAAGAGCTTGAGACATCACCTATAATATTTCCTGCTCTTAATTCAAACAACTCTGTGAAGTAGTTTTGATCCAGTGAGCTTTTGCAAGTCTGTCCGCATCTAGTCCAATTCCTTAGACACAACACAACCATGCAGAAGAAAGAATAAGAATTTGATGTACAATTTAGACTAATTTCAGGCAATTCGGAGCGCAAGGTAGGAAGAAGAATGGTAGTTATAAAGGCTGGCCTTTGTGGAATAAACCTAGTTTTTGTGAATGATCTGCTGAAAATTTTGTGCCGGGATGACCAGCTGTTTCAAGAAAAAGATCTTATTGTATAGCATTAAGTTCAAATCATCTCTAGAAATAAGAAATCTATATTCTCATTAGGAAATGGGAATTAGGAAAAGTGGCCTTTTCATTTTCATTGCACTTTGCATTAGTTGAGATAGATTTTTCATCAGCTGACAATACAGGAGCCCTAACGGAGCCATAAGCAACAGTGTTTTGTGACACTGTTTTGCCTCTAGGATTAGAAAGATATACAGATGGTTGTAAAAATATTTCTGAGAGTTCCCTCCAGTTTAATTATAAAATAATGGGTATACTTTAAATATACATTTTAAAGCAAAAGAAATTAAGATCCACATTTAACAGAGCATACCTTATATATTGACCTGAGGTGGCGCAGTGGTTAAATGCAGCACTGCAGACCACTTCAGCTGACTGTTATCTGCAGTTCAGCGGTTCTAATCTCACCGGCTCAAGGTTGACTCAGCCTTCTATCCTTCCGAGGTGGGTGAAATGAGGACCCAGACTGTGGGGGCAATATGCTGACTCTGTAAACCGCTTAGAGAGGGCTGAAAGCCCTATGAAGCGGTATATAAGTCTAACTGCTATTGCTATTGCTATTGCTATTGTTTCACTATATATCTCTTCTTGATGAGTAATAAATTTGTGCCTGTCACTCCCGTTACTGCTAAGAACTCACGTGTGCAACATTCTTAAGAATCAGAAAGAGAATCTTCCTATGAGAAAGGTTGCAATTCATTGGTTCTTGTTAGATCTCTGCGTCTTTTCTCCCCAAATCTAACAAGGCTCTGCACTGTCTTCATCAGGCACCTCTGTTATCCAAGTGACAGCAACAGATGCTGATGATCCTACTTACGGGAACAGTGCCAGGGTAGTCTACAGTGTTCTCCAAGGACAGCCATATTTCTCTGTGGACTCCAGAACAGGTAATTTCATCCAAAATCATTCCCAAATGTGACATCCGCCCTTAGCTGTCATGGTGTGTTCAGCTTGGGCTTCATCATCAAAAGCCAAATGGTCACTAACCATGTCCCCTCTTGTACTTCACTCACGCACCAAGCTCTAAAGTATTGGGCGCACCAATACAAAATAATTGTTCACCAGTTTCCGGGGGGGGGGGAGCATTGGCATCTCTTTAAGCAGTGTAGGTTTTAAAGCATTTTTATGTAACAGCCTGAACATCCAGTCAACATTTCTCAAATGAATCCAACAACAATGTATTGACTTTCTAATGGCATCAAATATGCATGTGGTTCAGATGAGAAATTCAATGTTTATTTAAAAAGAAATGGCATTACAATTAATTAAATAAGTATTTGTCTTAAATTATTATGTCAAAATGCAAATGTGTGTTGCATCTCTGGGAAGATAAGGAAAAAAAAGTATGAAATGTTTCAAATAGTAATTGCCACTTGATGCTAACTGAAAAGCCTGCTTGCAATGTTTCTTTTACATTTCTTGTTGAAAATTAAATTCTACTTCAAAAATAAACAGGATCTCCTTCTATAATAAAAGAAAATTCACTGTCTTCTGAGAGAACCCTTCATACCAATTGCTTTGAGTAATCAAAAATTACAAAATTAGTCCCCAGTTGATAAAAGATAAATTTATTTCTTGGAAATCTTTGAAATAATTATTTGAAAAGGCAATACAGGTAGTCCTCAAATTATAACAGTTTGGTTAGTGACCAATCAAAGTTACAATGGCACTGGAAAAAATGATTTAGCAGTTTTTCACAGTTACGACCAATGCATCATCCCCATGGAATCATGATCAAAATTTACACTCTTGCCAACTGGTTCATATTTATGACCATTGCTGTGTCCCAAGGTTACCTGATCACCTTTTGCAACCTTCACCTAAGAAAAGTCAATGAGGAGGCCAGATTCCCTTAACAACCAGGTTACTGACTTATCAACGGCAGTGATTCACACAACGACCATAGCAAGAAAGGTCATAAAATGGGGCAAAACTCACTTAACAAATTTCTCACTTAATAACAGAAATTTGGAACTCAATTGGTCATAAGTCGATAACCGCTATATTTTCAATTCAAGGCTAATTCCTGTGAATTTGGCATATGATTATTTAATAAGTTGGGGGTTTTTTCCTATGTTATTCTCCGTGGTTTCCCTAGGATTAATTAGGACGGCACTAATGAATATGGACAGAGAAGCAAAAGAATATTATGAAGTTATTATCCAAGCCAAAGACATGGGAGGACAGCTGGGAGGATTAGCTGGGACAACTACGGTCAATATTTCTCTCTCTGATGTTAATGATAATCCACCCAGATTTCCACAGAGTAAGTACTGTGCATGGTTAGTATTTTGTTCTCTTCCAGCTTCTCAATGGAGCTCTCAATTTGATGGCATGCTTCGGCTGACATACTATTATTTGCTTGCTACCCAGTAAGCATTGGCTATAATCTGAAAATCTTTGAGATGTTATATAAAGAAGAAATAGTGATTTTATTTATTTTGCATAATGACGCCTGTTTTATATTTATTTTGTATTTATCAACATGCGAGGCACATCGAAAGTAACAGCAAGATAAATCCCTGCACTGAGAAGCTTACAATGTAAAGCGAAAAGCGAGAAAGAAAGAGACATACAAAGATAATGATCCTGAAAACGAAAACATGTTATGAAACATATTTATTCTTGTAAAATAAATCCGAAAAGCGTCCAGCATCTGAGGTGCTGAAAGGGTTTAGCCACAGCTTGAAACAACACGGGAGCCTCTTGCTCTTTAAAATATTTACTTCCCAAATATCTAGGCGAAATATCTTGATCTGGCATTACGTGAAATGGTGCATATTTCTCTAGAAAAAGGGGTGAAACAGAAGGAATGTGGGGAAAATAAAAGGAATTGTACAGACCCTGGGTGATGCGAAAGAGAAATGATGATAGATATGAGAACAAGGAGTTAGAAAGAGAGGGAAAGGAATACAATGAAGGAAGTCAGTTTGGGAGCAGAGCAACTTGCCATAGCCTTAGCCATAGCACTTAGACTTATATACGGTTCACCGACAAATGCGCGCACGACAAAACCGCGGCGACAAAACCGCGGCGAGAAAAGAGCGACATCAAAATCGCGCCCACAACAGCGTGCCGACAAAAGCGTGCCTTCAACAAACAACGCAAAAACAATGTAATAATCCTAACCCTAACCCTAACCCTAAACCTTACCTTAACCCTATTCGCGCTTTTGTCGGCGCGCTGTTGTCGGCACGCTGCTGTTGGCGTGATTTTGACGTCGCTCTTTTCTTGCGCGGTTTTGTCGTGCGCGCATTTGTCGGGTCACGGCTGTGCCAGAAGAAAAACCAACTCCACCAATCACTTCCATGGTGACAAGACTGGTGACAGTCCCAAGACAGTCTCAGAGCTATGCCAAATGTCTGATGCTGGGCCAAGTGAATCTTACACAGGCGCATCTCTAAGACAGGAAATGAAAACATTTCTATAAGGGCAGCTTTGATTGTGGGCCTAAGCTCTAAATAAGGCGGGCATCTTGGTTGCTGCAACAGGTATCCTTTGACGTTTTCCACCAGCCCAGCCTAGGCTAATCCTGCCATTGTGGCAAGGAAGGGGAAACAGCATCAAAGCCCAGCACAGCCACAGGGTTCCCAGGACCTAGTCTTACCCAATTCTCATATTTGTCTAAGAAAAAGGGAGGAGATCTAGAGGCAGAAATGACAGGACTGTCACTGTAGGCTTAAAAAAAATTCTGAAAGAAAATAGCAACCAATTACTTCCATACTGTTAAAAAAAGCCATACAGATGTTTCTCTCTTGTATTCAAGGCAGTCAAGTTCTATTTGCAGGAGACAGACCTGTGTGCATGAATGATTACACAATTGCAAAAAACAAACAAACCAACAACTCATTATTTACCACTGTTTCATCCTGTTAATGTTGGCTTATGATAATAAATTTATCTAATTTTTATCACATAATTTATTTAAATTCTCCCACGGAAATCTTTAGGAGTTTTAACTTTGCTTGGATCGTTTTCCAATTTATTTGTTCTTGGCAATCATTATCTTTTTTTCCTATTTATTTCTCCAGAACATTATCAGATGAGCGTACTGGAATCTGCTCCAGTCAGTTCCACCGTGGGTCGTGTTCTTGCTAAAGACTTGGACGAAGGTATTAATGCGGAGATGAAATACAGTTTTGTGGACGGGGATGGACTGGATGTCTTTGATATTACCACTGATCTTAATTACCAAGCTGGCATCATCACTGTGAGAAAGGTAATCAGTTTTGTTTCTCAAAAGTGTGCAAACACTTTTGAACGCAGCGCTCTCTGAACATACCGGGCAAATCTCTTCTGGCCAGCTATTTGATTTACTGAAGAACTGAAACACAAACACACCATTGCAAGAGATAACTCTTTTTCCATCTTTCAGATTAAATGCTGATAAAGTGAAGGATTCTGCATGCAGGCTATTAATTTGCCAAGGGACAAACAAATTGCTTTTTTTTCTGCAGTAAACTTAAGGAAGGATCTGTCCATTCCCATTTTATTTTCTCCACAGTCTAAGTGAAGGGTTAGATTGAAAGGTAGAGGCCTATCCATGGCATTCTAGGCCAAACTTTGCTAGCTCTTATCCAGAAAGGACATGATTAGCATCAGAGGGAATGGTTAGCATAATCAGGTCTTCCCTTCTGATATGACTGTGACGAGAGTTTGCAAACTTTCGGCAGGGTTAACAGCTAGCAGTGGGACATTGATGAAAGAAATAATCCAGACTGGGAAGAACTGGTACTCTTTTCACTTCTCAAATTCTTGGTTATATGGTGGTGCACTGCGTTGCATGTATATGTATACAATTTACATATAGTAGCTGTCACAGAGATGTGAATGCATGCTTACAATTTTCTATTAAACTTGGATCTGACATTGCTTAGCGCATGAATATGAAAATACGGGTAGAGAACAAAAATAAACTTCTTCCAAATTAGAGGTTGTTTCTAAACCAGCAACTTCTGGAACTAGCAAACATTTTCTTTTGATCAAGGTCTGTGCCAATTAAAAGGATTCCATTTTGCTAATATTCAGCAAAGTATCCATTATGTAAAAGTAAAGAGCACATAACCGCTGCATTCTTGGAAATTAAGCAACCAGCTGGAGGCCTCATAATGTTGTATAAGATCTTTGCAACCTCCATTTCCAGATCCACTTTTACGAAGATTCTCTGGTCATTCCTAGAACTTGTTTTGCTGTTGTCACGAAGATTCGTTTCAATTATCCTTTTACTGTTATGCATAAAAAGTACAACGTTACATATCAGTGCAATACAATTATCGGTGTCATTTTCTTCTGAGGTAGAATATGCCCAGCAAAAAAGCATGAAAGCTCAGCATGGAATAAAAATTGATCTGCAAAACGGAGAGCCTAGCATGTTGCTTTTCATTTTATTCCATTTCTCTGTAATAAAGACCTCTCTTTAAGAATTCAGCAAAGATAATAAAAGGCTTATAAACTAACCAAACATAATATATTTGAAACTCATTAGTTCCACTGGAATGCTTAAGCATGTGCATAACTCCATTAACATCAATGGGATTAATAGTATACAAGCACAGATGATTATAGCCATTAAAATGTTAAAATGTGCAGCCTATACATTATACACTTCTGGTATACTCCTAATGTGATTGCTTCTACTAATCCTTTTTTAAAAATAATATCTTTATTCAATTTCAAAGTCAAACATTAAAATAAAAACTAATATAAATGGGAAAAGAAATAGCAAAACGAATTAAAAGTGACAAAAAACCCACTACAAACATATTTGCA
The DNA here is from genome assembly GCF_009769535.1 of Thamnophis elegans. Taxonomy (NCBI): domain Eukaryota; kingdom Metazoa; phylum Chordata; class Lepidosauria; order Squamata; family Natricidae; genus Thamnophis; species Thamnophis elegans. Next base: position 1,924,257 of record NC_045548.1, read on the forward strand.
ACAAAGATGACCTCCAACTTTCTTTAAATCTAGAGATAATAACAGTTCAACTACCTCTGTCTAAATTTAACCTAATAATACCAATATCTTAGAATATTAGTAATCCACTTTCTAAAACATCAACAGTCAGAAAATATTCTTTTCTTAATTTTACTAAATTGTAAAATTTTAAAATGAAGATACTATTATTGTCAAATAAATTATTGGACAATAAATTGTCAAATGAATCATATATTTTAAAAAGCTACAATATTTGTCTAACCCCATCAAATCAAATCTAATCCTGAAATCCTACAGTCAAAAATTGATTTTTCTCCTTGACTTGTAAGAAATCGAAGTCTCCAAGTCATAAAAAAAAGCTTACCGTATTTTTCAGAGTATAAGACGCACCGGTGTATAAGACACACCAAGATTTCAAATGGTAAGTAAGAAAAAAAGTTTTTGTCCTTTCTGGCCTCCAGGAGGACTCTGCAGTCTACAGCAGGGCTGGGAAAAGGCAAAAATACCTTTGTTTTTGCAAAAAAACAACTTGTTTTTCACTCATTTTTTGCAAAAAAAAACAGGTGTATTTTTGCCTTTCCCCAGCCCTACTGAAGCAGGCAGAGTGCTTCTGGGGCCTAGGGGAAGGAAAAAATGCCTCAACTTTTGCAAAAACTGGCCCGTTTTTCAGCCCTTTTTCACAAAAATGGGATGTGGGGATGGGGCTTCAGGAGGCCAAAAATGGCTGTGTTCGGTGTATAAGATGCACCAACATTTCCACACTCTTTTAGGAAGGGGGAAGGGCATTTTATACTCCGAAAAATACGGTAGTCAAATCATTGGCTCTGAGCAAAACAGTTTCATCATCTTGGTTACTCCATTAATTTCAAAATCTATTCTTCCATTGTGGGTATATCTTTCTATCTTCAGCATACAGCAACCTTTCTACCAATGTCATATATAAAAACAAAATCCCGTGTTTTCTTTCCAACTGCTTATCTGCCATCCCTAAAAGAAAATCTTCAGGTTCCAATTTTACATCTATTTTCAATTTTTTCTGAATCCACATAAATATTTGATTCCAAATTTTCTTAGCTTTCCTACATGTCCACTAAAGAAGATAAAACATTATTTTCTAAATTCTAGTCTTGGCAGAATATTTATTTTATTGCGTTTAACCAGTGTGGTTCATCAGAACTATACCTGGCTTTTGAGCAGGAATTTACCGAAACTCATGCCGCTATTTTTTCATTAACAGAATGGAAAGAACTAGAGATTCCAAAACATTTAAATGACAGAATGAAACAGATCTCTCAAACACCATCAACTTAGGATCAATTTAGACCAGGGGTGTCAAACTCATATCCAGCCCACGAGGTGCTTAAATCTGGCCCGCAGGACCGGCTTGGAAATATCAAGGGACTAGCCCACAATGCCTCTGCAGCCAAAATGATGCAGGAGGCCATTCAGGCTGAAAATGGGCCATCTGGGCACCTCACGGGGCCTCCGCACACCCTGTTTTGGCCAGCAGGGTGTGGCAGGAAGCATCCGTCCTGTCTTCTCCCAGTTCCCTGCCCCGCTGCCACATTCAGAGGAGAACTACAATGGTCATCCGGCCCTCGAAGAATTCCAGTTTGACACCTCTGGCTTAGACAGTTCCACAGTATAGATTGAAATAGAAATTCAATTGGAGTGATTTTTTTTTTTTTTTACGATATTGATAAGTAGGGGGAAAAGGTTCATTTCCGCTGCAGAGATTGCCTTACGATTTGTCTTTTATTTCTTCCTCTCTTTTTCCAGCCACTGAGCTTTGAGACCAAGAAAACTTACACTTTAAAAGTAGAAGGTGCCAATCCACACCTTGAAATGCGTTTCTTGAATCTAGGTCCATTCCGGGACACGACAACTGTGCATATCAGTGTGGAAGATGTTGATGAACCCCCAGTTTTTGAGCCTAGTTTTTATTTTGTGGAAGTGCCTGAAGACGTGGACATTGGGACCACCATACAAATGATAAACGCCAAGGACCCTGATGTGATCAACAATTCAATCAGGTTTTATTTTTTATTTTTTCCTTAATCATTCTAATTATATGAACTTCTTGGATTCACAGTTCGCTTGACTAATAGGCGTTGGAATACAATATTGAATTGCATATTCTTCTATTGCTTGAGACCAGTTTATTATCATCATATTATTTGTTCGAATCCGAATCAACATTTATTCAGGCCTGTGTCTTTCCAATACAGGAAAGCTAATTTACTACCATTGTAGTATAGATGTCATGGAACCTGTAGGCCTCTATGGAATATCAAAGAGATTTCATATGCTGAAAACGTAGTTTGTACAATCAGTATTCTAGCTGATTGCATAATTTGTGCAATCTATCTCTTGTCACGTCTTTGCAAGGCAAACATAATATATGGCTCACCATGTTATCCCAAAGGATATACAAAGGATGTGTAAATCCCTAGAAAAGGGAAGAGTGAGCAATTAGGGAAAAAAATATCTTATTTCAATGTTAACAGATGGTTTTTAGGAAATGGGTAACCAATCTTTTCTGAAAAAGGCAACATTTTTATAAATCAAAAAAACAAAATGATATTTTCTTCTTTGGCAGATATATTATGTCATTTTACAATAATATTTTGTAGCTGATTATTTTAAAGTGTTATATGGTATTTATTAACAAACTAGGGATTATATATAAATTTAATAGAGGAAACTTCTGTATACAATTTGATGCATGGTCACTTCCATGCAATCCGGTATCCATCCATAACCAGATCTTTGTTACGTGGATATCAATAGTAAAGTTGAACATGCAGTTGTCTACATGTCAACAAGGAAAGAGACTTTATCCAGGGGGGAATCATATATTTTATAAGGCACGTTTGTATGTGTGTGTTAAGGAAATAAATTCCAGATCTGGAATATATTACTATAAAATCTCCAGCAGATTCGGATGTTTCACTCCTCTTTCTTTTTTTATATCCTTTAATTAAAATATCAACTTTTAGAATGAAAAAGAGGGGTATGTTATGATTGTAGGAATTGTAGGGACTGCATTTGCAAGAGAAGATTAAAAACTGAACTTGAAGGATATTTACATGAGTAGATTTACATGAAAAAAGATGATTTGTTAATCCATTCCCAAACCATTTAAGACAGTAAAAACAATGAACTACATATTAAAGACAAACTGGCAATGAAAGTAGAAAATAGATGTTACGTGGTCCCAGTAGATGGGATTCTACATTTTATCAACTCAGTTCTCTATGTGTGCTTGTACAATTAAGTCTCAATTAATGTGGCTAATGAATCTCACAAAATGGTCACATTATTTGAATCCTGACTAATCAAAGGAATATTTTTGTGGAAAATGGGGTAATTGGTTCTAGCTCAGTGGAAATAAATTAAAATTTGTAAACATACATTTTATATATTTATTAATAAAATCCTACATACCAGTAAAAAAGGGGGGGCTAAATCTGTATCCAAAGAGTACCAGCTGATTCCTACATTCTGCTACAGTTCTTCAAATTCGCCTCCTCTTTTTTCAATCTTGCTTTTCTCCATTTTGCAAAAACAATGATTTGCATCTCAACTCTACCTGTGCTAGCCTTACCCTAACTGAATTTTGCCTCTTATTAAATATGACCTGTTATCAACTTATAAATCACACTAAAGTGTATTTTGCACTATTTGAACTCACGCTATTCACAACCTAGCTTTCTCTAAAAATTATTCTAAAAGATAAGGTACACACTACAGATTTAGCACAAGATAGACTTTGGCCTAAATCCTGAAACACTCCATAATCAGACCTGTGAGGTGAACAATGTTTCCTTCCTATGGTTTATTGGAAAGTACTCCGCCAGAGATGGAGTGTAGGAGAAAGATTCTGTCAACATAACTTTACAATAAGGTTGGAGCTATATTTCATGTCTGGAATATCTTGCAAGACTCTCAACAATCTCGCAAGGCTGATAGTACACTTGCCAAGAAACTAGGAAGGGTTCTTTCTGAGATGTTTCCTATTATCTTGTTCCTTCTGTGGACTCAAATGCCACTTGTCTCACCATTGCTTAATTTGCTGCTCTTCCTTTTGTCTTCCAAGGTCATTCTCACATATTATTATACAAAGTCTGCTTGCAGATAGCAGTAGCAGTAGCAGTTAGACTTATACACCGCTTCATAGGGCTTTCAGCCCTCTCTAAGCGGTTTACAGAGTCAGTCTATTGCCCCCACAGCCTGGGTCCTCATTTCACCCACCTCGGAAGGATGGAAGGCTGAGTCAACCTTGAGCCAGTGAGATTTGAACCGCCGAACTGTAGATAGCAGTCAGCTGAAGTGAACTGCAGTACTGCACTCTAACCACTGCGCCACCTCGGCTCTAGATATAGATAAGAACATAGATATCCTATGTTCTGATCTATTTAGCAGTCTGAACCTACTTTAAATGCTGATAGGTAAAAATATTGAGCTCCGGATAAACTGAAATAAATGGCAGCAGCCTTAGAGGCAAAACCATGGCATTTTATATTGCTTCCTATATTCAAAGTAAATTATGTACTTTGCAAAGTAATACCAACTTAAATTCTGTAAAAGCAATGGGGTTAAGATGCTCATTCAGAACCATTTTTCACTGAGGTAACCTTCCTTAAAGAATCGGGGTGGGGGGGATGATGCCACACACAAAATGTTACTAATCCCAAAAAAAGTGTTTAGAAGACAAAGTGAGAAAGAAGTTTCTTGGATGAATAGTTTCCTGAAATTACTTTGTCCCCAACAGTGACAAGCTTTTCTTGATGACAGTCAGCTAAGCAGAGAATTAATTTGGAATTGTAAAGATCTTGGATACAGTCCAGCCAAAGTTAAAACTTGTTTAATTTCATTGGCACCAAATGGAATAAATATAAGAAATGTGTGGCTCAATTGTGCTCTTATATTTCAAACAGTAAACTAATATTCTAGTCAAAAAATTGTGCTTATTTCATATTTAGCAATAGCAATAGCAGCTTCATAGGGCTTTCAGCCCTCTCTAAGCAGTTTACAGAGTCGGCATATTGCCCCCAACAACAATCCGGGTCCTCATTTCACCCACCTCGGAAGGATGGAAGGCTGAGTCAACCCTGAGCTGGTGAGATTTGAACCGCCGAACTGCAGAACTGCAGTCAGCTGAAGTAGCCTGCAGTGCTGCATTTAACCACTGCGCCACCTCGGCTCTTAGGCAGGCAGATTTCATCCTACAACTCTGCAATCCATTGAAATTCCAAGAAATAACACTTAAAATCAAATATTCACAAATGTATATGGATTATTTTTAAAGGAGTTGCATTTTGCTGAAAGTAAAATATGAATGCTACTGCATTCTGTTTTCAGTTATTTTAAAAATCTTTTACTATTGAAATGGTAAAAGCTATACTTTTCCTGTTAAAAAAGGACATGATGCATTTAAAGAATTTCGTCTAATTACCTTGCCCCATTCTAAAGATGATCATTTATTTTGAATATTCACTTATATGCCATCAGCTTCAGGAGTAAATTCAAGTTTATTGAGTGGGGTTTATTGGGGATGATTTATCCTCTAATATAGCTTTTTTAATTTATGTTAATTTATTTTATTTATAGCTCATATTTATATTTATATAAGCTCTCTTTATTATTTTGATAAATAACCCTAATCTAATATCCTGTGTCCCTGAAAATACGGCCTCCCCGGATAATAAGCCCAATCGGGCTTTTGAGCGCATGCGCTAAAATAAGCCCTCCCCCGAAAATAAGCCCTCCCTGAAAATATTGCAACACAGCAGTAGCCATGAGGTGACCACGTTCACTATCTCCTGCACCTCAAAAATAATAAGACCTCCCCAAAAATAAGGCCAAGCGCTTATTTCAGGGGTCAAAATAAAATAAGACCCTGTCTTATTTTGAGCCGAGGTGGCGCAGTGGTTAGAGTGCAGTACTGCAGCCACTTCAGCTGACTGTTAGCTGCAATTCAGCGGTTCAAATCTCACCGGTTCAGGGTTGACTCAGCCTTCCATCCTTCCGAGGTGGGTGAAATGAGGACCCAGACTGTGGGAGCGATATGCTGACTCTGTAAACCGCTTAGAGAAGGCTGAAAGCCCTATGAAGTGGTATATAAATCTAATTGCTATTGCTATTGCTATTATTTTGGGGAAAACATGGTAACTGAACTAATACCTAATACTCCTCCTCCCTCTTCCTATTTTTTCTATAACAACAACCCTATGAGGTGACTTAGGCCTGACTAACTCAAAGTCTCCCAGCTGGGTTTCGTGCCTAAGGAAGAACTAGCATTCACAGTCTCCTGGTTTCTAGCATGGTGCCTTAACCAGGACATCAAAATGGATTTAGAAGCTGATGGCAGATGGTTTCCCTTGGGATTGAAATGGCATAATATGGAATTTCTTGCATCTGGGAGTTTAAAAAATTCCGATTCCTTGATTCTGTAATTACTATGCATTCAGACTTTTCAGGATTATGCAACAGCTATTTTATGCGTCTTGATTCTGAAATATGCTCAGAGGAGTTTTGTTATGGAATGGACTTTCATGTTTTACATTTTTTATGAAAACCTAAATGACCACTTTTTGAGTACGCTGTAGAATTTGGTTTTGGTATGAGCAGATGCACTGATGGCTATTTCTGCATAACTCTTATGATTTTTAAACTGCAAGACTCTTAATTGAAACTATGTCATACTAAAACTATCGGTGCTTAATTTGTAGAAACATTGTGGAATTGTATTGCATGAATAAGGTTTCACTTTTACTGCCCTGAGTAAATTCATGAATATTTAGAAGCAAGTCCCACTGTGATTGGTGTGGTTATTTCATTAGCATGTTTGCATACTGTACTAAATAATGTTTTTTTTTCGCCCTAGACACAGTATGAATATTAACTGCTTTTCATGTCTCCAAAGGTCAATTACCAAACAAAGAAAGATATCTAATTCTTCCTAATGTTACCAACTGCTAATTCTGCTCATCTTAATTGTTTTCCATTGTCCTAAATTCTTTAAAAGAGAGCGTTGCCTCTTATTCTTTCTCCAAGAGAGTCTAAGAAATATTCAATAATTGTATATTTCTTAATTTAATATGGATGTTAATTTTTTAGCCTTTTTAAAATTTAATATCTAGAATTAAACACTCTTCCTTGTATTCATGCAACCAGCAAAGCACGCATAAGTCTTTCTTTGCTAAAGGAGATGAGAAAGTGGGATCTAAAGTGAACTAGCATAGCATTATTTCTTCTCCTCCTACTGCACAAATCAATGTTAAAAGATTTTTCAGGGATTAGGTGATTGAGCTAGTAAACTACACATATAAATTAGCATCCGAACTGAATAACTGTTAAATCCACAGAGCTAAAAAAAAAAAATAGTGACGAAACTAAATTACACCTCAATTTGTAATGGCAGGTTCTAACTACAACATTTTTTTTTTAAATATGTGAACTTCCGTAGATACTCCATCGATCGAAGCAGTGATCCTGGACGCTTCTTCTATGTGGACATTATAACAGGTGCTCTGATGACTGCAAGACCTCTGGATCGGGAAGACATTTCATGGCACAATATCAGTGTGCTAGGTGTGGAAATGAGTAAGGCAATCAAATTATTATTTATTTAAATTTATTGGATCGGGAAGACATTTCATGGCACAATATCAGTGTGCTAGGTGTGGAAATGAGTAAGGCAATCAAATTATTATTTATTTAAATTTATTGGCCGCCCAACTCCAAATTACTCTGTGTCTGCATTTGTCTTTGTGTGTGTGTTTCTGTACAGCAAGGATATATCACTGTATATCATTGGAGGCTTTCCAAGAAGAGAAATTGTATAGACTCTCCTGCTCAATCAGGGGGTTGGACTAGATCAGGGGTGTCAAACTCAAGGCCCAGGGGCCAGATCTGGCCCGCGGGCTGCTTAGTTGTGGGCCATGGGGCCGCCCTGGAAACAGCAAAGGGACGGTTCAAAGCCACATGCAGCTGTTTTCTCTGGCACAGGGTTGCAAGAGGCCATTGCAGCCAAAAACAGGGTTTGGAAGCCTGTTTTTGCTGGCAGAACACTCAGGCTACTACAGACACCCCCAACATGAGTGACGTTGAGCTGGCTACACCCACACCCACACTGCCCCCCCCCCAAATCAAACACAACCCTGATGTAGCCCTCAATGAAATCAAGTTTGACACCCCTGGACTAGATGACTTCCAAAGTCCTTCCAACTCTATGTTTTATGTTTTAAGGTTATACAAGTCTTTTAACTTTATGGAGTGAAATCAAATATTTTACGCTCATAGTAGAAGGAAGAAAACAAAACAAGGAAAAGTAGAATCAGTTCTCTTTTGCATTTCTAATTTCTAATGAAGGCTCCAATGTTCGCTAAAACATAACACCAACAAGTCTGAACAGCACCATATTTGAGCCATGTCTCTGTGATACAGCTTTGGTCTTCTTCACAGCTATTCAGTAACACAGTTACTGTTCCGGTATTAAAGTAGCAGTGCTTCAATTTTGTTTCCCTCCCTAATTTCAAGGGCAATGTCAAGATATAGAAAATCTGTTAGGCTTTGTCGCACATTATCCTAGAGAAAAGTCACTCACAATGATACAACTGGGAAAGTAGCAATGCGGGCAGAAGAGGGATCAGCAAAGGAGACATCGCATATTATACTGAGCAGGAATGCATAGTATTTCCATTCAGCAGTGATGAAAGCCAAGCTTCAGATTTCTATCTGCCAACTCCTGTTCTCTCTCCTCTGGACTGCAGCCACTTCAGCTGACTGTTATCTGCAGTTCGGCTGTTCAAATCTCACCGGCTCAGGGTTGACTCAGCCTTCCATCCTTCCGAGGTGGGTAAAATGAGGACCCGGATTGCTGTTGGGGGCGATATGCTGACTCTGTAAACCGCTTAGAGAGGGCTGAAAGCCTTATGAAGCGGTATATAAGTCTAACTGCTATTGCTAGTTTCCACCCATTGCTTCTGGTCCTGCCCTCAGGTGCTTTGGAGAATAGTTTGACTCCCTCTTCTTTGAGATTTTGGAAGACTGCTATCATGTCTCCCCTGGTCCTTCTTTTCATCAAACTAGACATACCCAGTTCCTGCAACTGTTCTTCATATGTTTTAGTCTCCAGTCCCCTAATTATCTTTGTTGCTCTTCTCTGCATTCTCTTCTGCACAAATCAAAAGTCTTAATACAGTAAAATACTATCTACTAAAGGGTTGATCTCAGCCTAGAGGAGATCAACCCTGACTGCTCTTTAGAAAGCCAGATTCTGAAGATGAAACTCAAATACTTTGGCCACCTAATGAGAAGGAAGGACTCACTGGAGAAGAGCCTAATGCTGGGAAAGTTTGAGGGCAAAAGAAGAAGGGAACAACAGAGAATGAGGTGGCTGGATGGAGACACTGAAGTAGTAGGCATGAGATTAAATGGACTCCAGAGGATGGTAGAGGACAGTAAGGCCTGGGGGAACGTTGTCCATGGGGTCACGATGGGTGAGACATGACTTTGCAATTAACAACAACAACAAATCTGGGCATACATTCTCCAGAGAACTTTTATGCAATTCAGGATTAATTTATGCTCAGGCAGAACACCTCTGATATTAAGTCACTCTTCTCTCCTTTCAGACAATCCTTTGCAGGTTGGAAGTGTTTCAGTAACAATAAGAGTCCTGGATATAAATGACAACGTGCCCGAATTTCCCAGGTTCTATGAGGCATTTGTCTGTGAAAATGCAAAAGTTGGACAGGTGAGAAGCTAAAACAGTATTTTATATTTAGAACTGGTACCATTATCTACTACCTTTATCCCTAACCTAACATTGTCTCGATCTGAACTGCACTCTCCGAAACGTCCGAAGTAGATTTCAAAGGGTACAGTAGCTTATAAGTGCAAGGAATGAGAATATTGCTAAGTCTACGTGTACGAGCACAAGTGTGTCCGTTCCCATTACAATTTCAGTAGAATATATAATACTATGTAATTTAGTATTTAATTTAACTATCTAATTTAAATATTAAATTAAATCCACTGCAATATTTAAAAGAGCAGCAAAGCAGCAGTAAAATTAATTTCTTATTACATCCTCCAAAATGAAACAGAAATGTTAAAATATATATTTCATAGCTAGAATATACAAAAAGGAGGAAGAATCTGAATAAAACACACACACGATAGATATGTAAAAGTAACTCTTGCCTTTAAATAGATTTACATTTTGTTCGAAGGAAAACATATTGATCGGTCTTTCCATGTTTAGGAGTTTGGATCCTTGCTAGCCACCTGCCCTCTAACCCAGGGGTGCTAAACTCAAAGCCCACTGGCCAAATCCGGCCCTTGGGTGCTTAAATCTGGCCCGCAGGACACCCTGGAAACAAGGAGCAGCCCTTCTGAGTTCCATTTTCAGCTGGGACAGCCTCCTGCAGCCCATGAAAATGAAACTTGAGCTGCCACAGGCACCCTACACGAGGGATGTCAAGCTGGCCACCCCCCACCCTGGCCACTCCCACCCTGGCCACACCCACCCCATCCCCTCAGGGTCAAAGACAACTCTGATGCAGCCCTCAGTGAAATCAAGTTTGACACCTCTGCTGTAACCCAACGTTAATTTTGTAGTCCTAGTTGTCCTGGGTTTTTGTCTTTTGGCTATTTCAGGAGACGGGGGAGTTGGTGGGATGTAACTGGTCTTTATCATGAACCATCCAGAGTTATTTGCTATCAGGTGGTATGTAAATTAATAAAATATATGAATAAACAATTCTAAGGTTTTTCACATTTATTTATTTTATTTTATTTTATTTTATTTTAATAGCATTTATAGGCCGCCCTTTTCCCTGAGGGGACTCAGGGCGGCTTACAATAATAAAGGAAGGGGAGTGAAGACAAAACATAAAAAGAAATGTGCAATAACTGAAAAATACTAAAAACACAACATTCTCTCAGCATTCGGGAGGGGCGGAAGAGTTTATCCCCAGGCCTGACGGGCTAGCCAGATCTTGAGGGCTGTATGGAAGGCCTGGACTGTGGTCAGGGTACGAATCTCCACGGGGAGATTGTTCCATAGCGTCGGAGCAGCAACTGAGAAGGCTCTCCTCCGGGTAGTCGCCAGTCGGCACTGACTGGCGGATGGAATACGGAGGAGGCCCGCTCTATGCGATCTGATGGGACGCAGGGAGGTTATTGGCAGAAGGCGGTCTCTCAAATAGTCAGATCCACTACCATGGAGCGCTTTATGGGTGGTAAGTAAGACCTTGAATTGCACCCGGAGATCCACAGGCAGCCAGCGCAGCTCGCGGAGGATAGGTGTTATGTGGGCGAACCGAGGTGCGCCCACAATCACTCGCGCGGCCGCGTTCTGTACTAGCTGAAGTCTCCGGGTGCTCTTCAAGGGCAGCCCCATGTAGAGCACGTTGCAGTATTCCAGCTTAGAGATCACAAGGGCTCGAGTGACTGTCGTGAGAGCCTCCCGATTCAGGTAGGGCCGCAACTGGCGCACCAGGCGAACCTGGGCAAATGCCCCCCTGGTCACAGCCGATAGATGGTGATCAAAACTCAGCTGTGGATCCAGGAGGACTCCCAAGTTGCGGACCCTATCTGAGGGGTATAAATTTTGTCCCCCCAGCCTGATTGATGGTACGGTGGTCAAATTATTGGGAGGAAAACACAACAGCCACTCGGTCTTGTCTGGGTTGAGCACCAGTTTGTTTGCTCTCATCCAGTCTTTAACAGCTTCCAGACCCTGGTTCATCACGTCCACCGCTTCATTGAGTTGGCACGGGGCGGACAGATACAATTGAGTATCGTCCGCATATTGGTGATACTTTATCCCGTGCCTCCGAATGATCTCGCCCAGCGGTTTCATGTATATGTTGAATAGGAGGGGGGACAAGACCGACCCCTGTGGCACCCCACATGTTAGGGGCCTCGGGGACGATCTCTGCCCACCCACCAACACCGACTGCGACCTGTCCGAGAGGTAGGAGGAGAACCACTGCAAAACAGTGCCGCCCACTCCCACCTCCCGCAGTCGTCGCAGAAGGATACCATGGTCGATGGTATCGAAAGCCGCTGAGAGGTCAAGGAGAACCAGGATGGACGCAAAGCCTCCATCCCTAGCTCTCCAGAGATCATCGGTCAATGCGACCAAAGCGGTTTCTGTGCTGTAACCTGGTCGGAAGCCGGACTGGAAGGGGTCAAGATAGTTTGCTTCCTCCAAGGTACGCTGAAGCTGGAGGGCCACCACTTTCTCAACAACCTTCCCCACATAGGGAAGGTTGGAGACTGGACGGTAGTTATTAAGAATAGCTGGATCCAGGGACGGTTTCTTCAGAAGGGGTCTCACCACCGCTGCCTTAAGCTCGGTGGGAAAATGCCCCTCCCGAAGAGATGCCACAGCAACCGCTTGGATCCAGCCTCGTGTCACCTCACTGCTGTTGGCAACCAGCCAGGAGGGACACGGGTCCAGTACACAAGTGGAGGTACTCACAGCTCGCATAGCCTTGTCCACATCCCCAGAGGCAACTTCCTGAAACTCAACCCAGAGATGGTTTACCAAGTCTTTCCCCTGTGTCTCAGCTGGCTCTGCAAGAGTGGAGTCCAGGTCCGCTCGAAACCGGGCAACTTTGTCCGCCAAGAACTGAACATACTCCTCAGCCTTACCCTGTAAGGGGTCCCCCGCCTCCCTCCTATTTAGGAGGGAGCGGGTTATCCCAAACAGGGCGGCTGGGCGGAACTCGGCGGACGCTACCAAGGAGGCAATGTATGTTCTTTTTGCCGATCTTAGAGCGCGAGTATACTCCTTGGTGCATGCTGTTACAAGTGCCCGGTTCAATTCGGACCTGTCTAATCTCCACAGGTGCTCTAGGCGTCTCCTCCGGCGCTTTATCTCCCGGAGCTCCTCGGTAAACCAAGGAGGTCTCCGGGGGCCGCTGACCCGGAGGGGCCGTAGTGGCGCAATCTGGTTTAGAGACCCCGAAGCTGCCGAGTGCCAGGCAGCGACAAGGGTCTCAACCGAACTGTGGGCGAGAGTATCTGGAATAACCCCAAGCTCCGTCTGGAACCTAATGGGGTCCATCAGTCGCTTGGGGCGGAACCACCTGGTCGGTTCCTCCTCCCTACGGTGGGGGTTTGGCCTCCGGAAGTCTAGCCTCAGTAGGCAGTGGTCTGACCACGACAGGGGTATGATCTCATTACCCCTCAGACCAAGATCGTAACTCCACTGCTCCGAGAGGAATACGAGGTCGAGCGTGTGACCCGCTGAGTGGGTTGGGCCTCGAATTACCTGAGTCAAGCCCATGGCTGTCATGGAAGCCATGAACTCCTGCGCTCCGTCAGAGCGTTCACCGAGCGAAGGCAAGTTGAAGTCCCCCAGAACTATGAGTCTAGGGAACTCAGCTGCCAGCTCGGCTACTGACTCGAGGAGCGAGGGGAGGGCTGCTGCAACGCAGTTGGGAGGCAGGTACATAAGCAGCAGACCCACTTGACCCTTGAGGTCCAGCTTCACCAGCAGGGACTCACACCCGACAAGCTCCGGAGCAGGGATCCTACGAGGTACTAAAGACTCCCGGACTACAATAGCCACACCGCCACCCCTTCCCTGGGCTCTCGGCTGGTGTAGCACCTGAAATCCGGCTGGGCACATCTCTACGAGGGGGACTCCTCCCTCCGTGCCCAGCCATGTTTCAGTAATACATGCCAGGTCTGCGCCCTCATCAGTTATCAAGTCCCGGATGAGGGGGGCCTTATGAACCACAGACCTGGCATTTAGCGACAGCAGCCTGAGACCAGGGTCCTGATCACTCGCGCCATCTGACCTTGGAGTGGGACTCCTAGGGCCGGAAGGAGGGATCTCTGTAATATAGCGAACCCTCCTTCCCCAATGATGGCCTGCCCTAAAGTCCCCGCCATATCTGCCTCTCCCTGTCATGACCGCAATGCTCCGACCCTCTCCTGTGGATATAGCCCCCCCAACCACCCCAATGGCCCCCATATGACCCGCCAGGTCCTCCGAATCATTCATACTCAAACTCTCACACAAGCAGTCCTCACTAATAGAGTTAAAACACAAATACAGCTAAATAAATTAAAAGTGAGATCATTCATACAACCAGACAATCCCATGCACTCAACATACCAGTTAAAATTAGAAAATAATAGGGTTGCGCAGGTCCAAGATAGTATTAGTTCGTAGTAGTCCAACGTAATAATCCACCCTCTCCTGAGGGGGGGGGGTCACACCCTAATGGGGGGCTCCACTCTTCTCCTTCTATGCCCCAAAGAAAAGTCCACAGCTGGAAGGTCAAAGTTCAATAGTATACAAGGCAATCGTGTGTAATAAAGGGAAGGCAAAAATGCCTGATGTTTATAAGCAAGGATTGTTCAGTCTTATTCCCTTTAAAGTCCCAAAGAAAGTCAGTCCCAAAGATATGTGACATATCAATGCAGAAGTAATATGCATTGTTAACATTATAATTACATATAAATATTATTTCCCATAAATTCATGGGATTTTTTCAGCTCTCTGTCTGTTCATATCAATTTGATAATGCCAGCAAGATTATTGTATGCACAAAGATGAAATGGAGGAATGAACTGTAAATGAACTAGCAAAAATAGCAATACTGACATTTTAATCATGCGGAAAGTACTTTTTTAAAACACTGACACCTTTTTGTGGATTATTACTAAAAGGACAAAAAATGAAATGATTTGTGGATTTAATGATTGAAACATATGAGAAATAAATAAAGGTTTAAAAGAATTTGTGGAAGAGTTAAGAGGGGGAAGAGGTGCTTGTAAACATCTATGGAGAAGTTGCTTTTTTCTTTTCTTGCAATTCTTTCTTCTTTTTTCCTTCTTTTGATCTTTTTTGTCTTTACCTTTAGATTTGCTTTACATTTTACCTAACATTAATATAAATATATACATCAAAATATAAAAATATGTATTTATATAAATTTAAAATCTTTAAATCTTTTTTTGAATGATTGTAGGTCTAATTGGAAGTTTTGTGAGAAGTATGGCAAGCTAAATTGATTAGAGAAAAGATAATATTGACATTTACAGTGGTTTAAAAAAAGAGTGCATTGTTGCTGTAATACATTCGTGTGTATTCTGTGCATGTAGTCAAAATTTACTTGAAAGGATATTGGATTTTACTTGAAATTACTTGGGATTTAGAATAAACTTTTTGAAATCAATGTATCCCAAATAATTAATATCCCATTTTTGTAATGTCTTCTCTAAGCATAATTAAATTGCATTCAACCTATCAGATTGTGGATTATTAGTCAAAAATCGGTTTTCATTGGGCCAAATCCTACCTTCACTAACTAGAAGCTTCTTCCCAAGGTATAGAGACAGAGAGAGGCAGACATATTTAGAAGACTCGTATGACCCATCTTATTTGTTACAAGTTCAAGAGGCTCACAAAACAGTAATAAAAACCCAAAGAATGAATCACCATTTGGACCTAATCACATTCCATGTCCATGGAAGCCTTGATCAACCACAAGGTGGCGGAACTCACAGCAGCAAGGACCCGGTCCATTTCCTCAGATTCAACAGTTCACACTCTTCCCGCATGTTTTCTCACTCACAAACTAGGGGGAGACATGATAGCAGCCTTCCAATACCTTAGAGGCTGCCACAAAGAAGAGGGAGTCAAACTATTCTCCAAAGCCCCTGAGGGTAGGACAAGAAGCAACGGGTGGAAACTAATCATGGAGAGAAGCAACCTAGAACTAAGGAGAAATTTCCTGACAGTTGGGACAATTAATCAGTGGAACAACTTGCCTCCAGAAGTTGTGAATGCTCCAACACTGATTGTTTTTAAGAAAATGTTGGATGACCATTTGTCTGAAGTGGTGTAGGGTTTCCAGTTGATCTAGAAGACCTCCAAGGTCCCTTCCAACTCTCCTATTCTATTCTATTCTATTCTAATATTGCTTCATGTTTTGGAGCTCCTCAGTAAACCAAGGTGCTCTATGAGGTCTGCAACCAGAGAGAATCCATGCAGGCACATTCCAATTCATGCTTCTTCCAAGCTGCAAAGTGTCCACTGAATCACACGCCAGAAGTTGAGAGAGAAAAACCCAGTTGTCTTCAAAAAGTGTGGGAGGGGAGGTGCCAATTGAATAGGATATCTATAGTATATAAAATGATAGGGCAGTGTTTCTCAACCTTGGTCACCTGAAGATGCGTGGACTTCAACTCCTAGAATTCCCCAGCCAGTTGAGAAACACTGTGATAGGGTGACAATATAATTACATTGGTGTAATCTAACAGTGTAGAAAAGTGTAATATAGAAATATTCTTTCCTAGCCCTACTAGTTGATTTTCTTGCACGGATTATCTGCATAGAAACCGTGTGCTCTTTCACTGAGATACGGACCATACAAATTTGAACAACTCCTGAGGAGATTTCTTTTTTTTCTTAACCCCTGATCCCTGCAATATTTTTATTGCCGTCATAGCTCTCTGCTTCCTCTTCAGCGACTACTTTCGTACTATTTAAAAGCTGCATATATTTTGCTTTCAGATTAATTCTTAAAAGCGTTTACCTCCACTGGAATTGTCGTTAATCAATTGTGTTGTTCTTCTGTCTCCTACAGCTGATCCAGACAGTAAGCGCGGTGGATCAAGATGACCCACAAGACGGACAGCACTTCTACTACAGCCTGGCTCCTGAGACAGCAAATAACCCGAATTTTACTCTTAGGGACAATCAAGGTAATTGAAGTAGGCATCAATTTGTTTGGCTTAATTAATATCTTCTGAAGTAGGTTGAATTGCAGAAGCTCTGTTTTAAAATTGCTTCTTGAGCCAGCCATTTCAAATGATAAGCGACACCTGCTCCTTAAAAGCAGCCGTGAAATAAAGGTTTCATTTTGCTTTTAGGAAAGTTGCAAAGAATTTGCCTGGTATTTCTCAGGGCAGTGATACAACCATTTCTTTTGAGGAACAATAACAAGGTTGCGCAAATCCAAAGCTTTTTTTTATCATTGTGGGGTATTTTCAGTAATAAATCGGTGGCGAGGCAGAGGGGAAGAAATGTCCAAAAGAATATTGTTGCATTTATTTTTCTTAATCCTGAGCTTTCTATGGACTTTCCCCAAACACAGAAAAGGTCATTGCCTATTATTTCAGATTTTCTTCCTTCGGGTGATACGCAGATACAAACAAGAAAAGGGGCTTCAGAGACAATGTGGGAAAATTTCCTGCATCCGGCGGCATCTCCTCCTTAATGAAGTCATATCTTTTTTTTTGCTCTTTGCTTGCAAGCTAATTCTGTACAGTGGTACCTCGGTACCCATCATTAATTGGTTCCGAGGGGCACCATGAGTAATAAAGACAATGAATACCAAACAAATTTTCCTATAAAGAATAATGTAGTACATCACAAGGCAGCTGACATCAACAAGTTCTAGCTTGTGTGTTGAGTACTGAACAAACGATTAATATTGGGACAAAATGTTCATATCACAATGTGTTGAGTTTCAAAGCAGTTGAATACCAACGTACTAATGTAGTCCCAGGAAAATTGGATTTTAATTTAGCAGGTACAAATGAAGTGCAACAAGGCCATTATAACTTGTCAACACCTCCTTAATATCTACCTAATTCAATTTCTATTTTCCTGGAATTACACAAATGCTGCATGAGCTAAGAAAAAAGTTTCTTCTTCTTTTAGAGGAATCAACCAGGTGTAACAAATATACTCATGTCCCTTTCAAAAACACCTTTTCAGTTCACTTCCATTGCCTTCCCTTTCTTTTGGAATTCCAGTTTTCCCCCACTTTATATAGCAAAAAAAAATTTTGGGCTTCTGAGCATGTTTAAGTTCCTTTTTGCCTAGTTGTAGTTTCTACGTTTTTTATTTATTATTTCAAAAAATATTAGGCAAACCAAGAGTTTTTCCTGAGTCTGGTGACACCTCCCCCTGTTCAGTGGATGATACTCTTTTAATTCAATGAAACAGTTGGGGAAATGAATGAGCTATTAATATAGAAAATGATATAAAAATAAGCTGCACTGCAGCATCACCTAATGGTGAACATTATTTCAACAGCTGGAGAAGCAAGGAAAAAGTAAATTTTACAAAAAGGAGTTCCTTGGAAATGTAGTAAAGATTGCTTTGGGACACCTTACTCACAAAAACAGTTTTGCCGTAGTCTAAAAGTTGAATTGGCATATTGTTTCAATTTATTTTTATTTTTTAAAAAAAGTTGCTTTATAAAATGGACTGGCCAGTTTGCTAAATTTCTAACTTATCCACAATGGGCCTTAGCATGTGGTCAGCCAGTGATTATTCTGTGCGTGTTCAGGAAGATGCATGCACAAAAATTACAGATTATTTTCGGCCCACTCAGTTCAACCTGGAAGGGTTTGGTAAAGGACATTGTCAGGTTCCAAAAACAGACACACCTTGTGGTTCTTCCAGACAGATTTCTTTATTTTTCTGTGGAAAAATAGACCCGCCATCATGGGTCTATTTCTACAGCAATGAAGCGCCCAGATTTATTATTTGGAAATTGCTGAGAAGATTGCAAGATATTGCTTTGCTGGAACCGATTTTCTTTCCTTAAACTTACAACTACTGATGAGCATGAAAGAAATCATCATTAAAAGATTTGTGATATAGGTTCATTTAATACTTGGGGCATTCTGCTGAAACAACATTCAGATATAAGACAGGAAGAAAGGGGGGAATTCTCTCTTTTGCCTCTGTATTTCAGCATCTTAATTAGGAATGACAAGGGAGGTTTGTTGTTAAAAAGCCGTTTTCAGGCCCATCAATTTTTATCAGGCAGAAGAATGAAAAGTTCTGGATCTCCCCATTTGTGCTACTGCTTTCAACATTTTTTCTTTATTTTTAACAGGGTTCTCACAATGATGGATATGCATATTAAGAAGGGATATAGCTTAGAATAAAACAAGACATTAAATTGTATTACAACATAGTTATCACAGCTAAAGTTCAATCTACGAACCTAAAGCTCCCCAAAACTTCCAAATAGTTTCACCTATAAGAAAAGAGTACAGGATATTTAAACTGAAATTCTGAAATTTAATGCACTGTCATGCCTTAGGTATCTCTATTTTATATGTTCTTTCTCTCCTTTCTTCTCCTCCCGCCTTCCTTTTCACTGCCTACCATCTTTTAATTTGCTCTTTTCATTCAATTTTCTTATGTGCAACTATGCTCATTGTCAGAAATACAGGTGAAATAATATATCTAAGGTCATGAACAAAATCACCTGGCTAGCAGGAGGCCATATCAATTGAGCAAATAAATAAATGTTTCACAAATAATAATAATATTATCCACAGCATGGATATGAACAAGCCAGCTTCCAAAGGCAGAGAACTATGTGTCATTGAAAGTCTAGAGCAGTGATGGTGCTCATCGAGTGCTGAAAAGGATGCACAAAAATGTTGTGCACGTGCTCATTGGTGCCACACTCTGGAAAAGCCAAACTTCCAGGTTCTAGCGCATATGTGTGCCTAATGATCAGCTTACCAGTGCACATGCCCAGGCCAGTTTTCAGCACTGGCGCACATGCGAAAGGACCACACTTCGGAAAAGCCAAGCTTCCGGGTTCTGGCACACATGCGCACCCAACAATCAGCTGGCCAGCGCCCATGCACATACCAGTTTTTGGCACTGCATCATGCGCGAAGGACAGCTGATTGTCGTGCATGCGTGCATGCCAGAAACCCGGAAGACAAACAGGCAAGGCCGCATGTGCCGGGTGACATAGCTCCGCATGCCACATTGGGCACACATGGCATAGGTTTGCCATCACAGGTCTAGAGTAACTCACAAACAATTGCATATTCCAAAAGTAGTTATGTTGCACCTGTAGATAAAAGTAAATGATCTACCCCCAGAGATCCGGACCCTCCCCACTCTCGCGGCCTTCCGAAAGTCTATTAAGACCTGGCTTTTCCGGCAGGCCTGGGGCTGTTGACCTCTTGAATGAGGTCCAGCCCCACTAAGGTTGAGTTGCATGTTGTGCCTTTTTAACTTGCCTGTCTCTCTATTTTTTTTAATTTTTAGTATTCTTTTAAATTGTTTTTTATGTAAGCTGCCCGGAGTCCTTCGGGATTGGGCGGCATATAAATTTATTAAACATTAACATTAAAGATAACACTGTAAGTTTACAAAACTAATCAATTTTGCAATAGGTATATTTGATATTTTAGCATTGTGGATAAGTATTGTTATTTTTCCTTTTTCATTCTTTCTTTCTTCCTTTTTTCTCTTCTTTCTTTCTCTTTAGACAACACAGCTTGGATTTTAACCAAGAGATCGGGATTTCGGCAACAGGAGCAGAATACCTTTTATCTTCCCATCTTAATAGCGGATAATGGGCGTCCTGTGCTAAGCAGTACTGGGACAGTAACCATTCATGTTTGCAGTTGTGATGAGAAGGGCCTTGTGATGTCCTGTAACGCAGAGGCCTACGTGCTCCCTGTTAGCCTGAGCAGAGGAGCGCTGATTGCTATTCTAGCTTGCATTTTCGTTTTGCTTGGTAAGTATACATAAAATCTCAAAAACAAATCTAATAGTCTTCAGGCAAGATTTGTTGGGCTGTAATACTAAATCACCACAGGTAGTCCTTGATTTATGACCACAATTGAGCCCCAAATTTCTGTTGCAAAATGAAGCCTTTGTTAAATAGAGAGCCGAGGTAGAGCCGAGGTGCAGTGGTTAAATGCAGCACTGCAGGCTACTTCAGCTGACTGCAGTTCTGCAGTCCGGCTGTTCAAATCTCACTGGCTCAGGGTTGACTCAGCCTTCCATCCTTCCGAGGTGGGTAAAATGAGGACCCGGATTGTTGTTGGGGGCAATATGCTGACTCTGTAAACCGCTTAGAGAGGGCTGAAAGCCCTATGAAGCGGTACATAAGTCTAACTGCTATTGCTATTGCTATTAAATGAGTTTTGCCCCATTTTACAACATTTCTTGCCACAGTCGTTAAGTGAATCCGTGCAGTTGTTAATGGTGTAAGAAAGTTGTTACGTGAATCCAGCTTCCCCATTGACTTGGCTTGTCAGGAGGTCATGAAAGGTGATCTCACAGACCCAGGACACTGCAACCGTCATAAATATGAGCCAGTTGCCAAGCACCTTCAATTTTGATCATGCCCGGGGGGGGAGGGAATACTCCAGGGGTCATAAGTGTGAAAAAATGATCCTAAGTCACTTCTTTCAATGGTATTGTCAACTTTGAACGCTCACTAAATGATCTGTTGTAAGTCGAGGATTACCACTATAGTGGGAGCAATTTTGAGCAGGGGGGTGGGGAAGTAGACCTCTTTGATTACTTTTACATATTTATTTATTTATTTATTTATTATCAAAATTTATATGCTGCCCAATCCCGAAGGACTCCGGGTGGCTTACAAAAAAAAGAGAGAGAGAAAAAAAAGACAGTTTAAAATCATAAAACCACATACATTCATTCTAATCGGGGCTGGACCTCAACAATGAGGTCAACAGCCCCAGGCCTGCCAGAACAGCCAGGTTTTAACAGCTTTCCTGAAGGCCATGAGAGTGGGGAGGGTCCAGATCTCCGGGGGTAGCTGGTTCCAGAGAGTCGGAGCAGCCACAGAGAAGGCTCTCCTCCGAGGGCCCGCCAGCCGACACTATCTGGCTGACGGCATCTGAAGGGAGGCCCAATCTGTGGGATCTTACTGGCCGCTGGGAGGTATGTGGCAGTAGGCGGTCTCGAAGGTACGCTGGCCCTAAGCCATGAAATATGAAATATTTCTTGTTGATTTGTCTTGAGTGAAGAAGAATTGCTGCCTAAGTATTTTCTGTTTCATTTAGTTCTGGTGCTACTGATCTTATCCATGAAGAGACACCGGAAGCAGCCTTACATGCTTGATGAGGACGAGAATATCCATGAGAACATTGTCCGATATGACGACGAAGGCGGCGGGGAAGAAGATACGGAAGCTTTCGACATCTCTGCCCTGTGGAACCCCAGGGAGGCCCAAGCGTTCATGAAGAACCGGCAAGACATGATGCCAGAAATCGAAAGCCTCTCAAGATACGTCCCTCAGGCCTGCACAATGGACAGCAGTGTTCACAGCTATGTATTGGCCAAACTCTATGAAGCGGACATGGACCTCTGGGCTCCTCCCTTCGATTCCCTCCAGACCTATATGTTTGAGGGCAACGGCTCAGCGGCCGAATCGCTCAGTTCCTTACAGTCTGTAACTACGGACTCAGAACAGAGCTATGACTATCTCACAGACTGGGGACCACGCTTTAGGAAGCTGGCGGAAATGTATGGCGCCACAGAGGGGAGTGGGACTCTTTGGTAACTAAAAAGGCCAAGTGCTTGATACTCAAATGCCGCCATCTAAACTTGTACCCGTCTGATGTGAGACATTTGGTGGGATGGCCTCTTACGATTAGCAATACGATGCTTGAGGGAGAATGCAGGAGAGTTTGAATAAGTCAAAGCACTCTCTGGATCAGCTTTATGAAGTTATTTTAAGCTACATTTGTAAACGATGATAAGCAGGAGAGAAAGAGAGGTGGGAAGAATTTCGTGGGATTTTTTTTTTTAAATTTTTCTTTCAAAGACTACACAATGAACATTTGGTTCTGGATTAGAATGACATTATTATCTTGCTGACTTAAGACACCCAAGCGCGCACTCACATCCATGGACCACTTATTAACTTTTTTACATCTGCGTGTAAAAATCTATACATTTCAATTCACATGGAATTGTGTGTAGAAAGCCGTCTCCTGTAGATGATTTCTTCCTCTTTGTTTATAAAAGAAAAAGGATACAGGAAATCATCAATAAAATGGAAGATTTTTTTTTTACCAGCAAATCCTAATGAAGAAAAAAGATTTGAGTGAAGTGGAAGGGAGAACAACTGACCCGTGTGTCATATGCATTATTACTAATATCAAATTAATGTATGCGGAGTCTCTCTCCTCAGCTTTTAAAAACTACGATTCAAAATCAAATCCTAAAAATTATGCCTCCTTTCTGCACTGTAGATACTTCTTCCACGTGCCAAATGCAAGAATCAGATGTTGCCAGTCAAAGCCAAATAAAGTTTTAATTTCCTATCTACGTGACGTTAGAGGGCCTTTCCCAAACTAGTCGAGATCAAACTGAGGGAAGTTTACACTGTAGGTGACCTACTTGAACAAATGCAGTATTATAGAGGAATAAAAGGATGTAATAAATATTCCATATATAAGTTTTGTATATTTGTTAATAATTTTGGTAATAAATATCATGTACTGGATGCAGTACCTTAGAACTCTTTTAATAAAATTTAAATTGAAGGAAAAGGAATCTGCAAATGATCTTTTGTCTGTTATAGCTAAAGAGCCTCTTGACCGAAGCCCTTTCAATCAGAAGTGGGTCTTCAGGGTTCCACCACAAATGCGCGCACAACAAAAGCGCGCCTGACTAAACCGCGGTGACTAAAGCGCGGTGACAAAACCGTGCGATGAATGAGCGACGAATTAGCCCTAAAACGCGCCGACAAAAGCGCGCCAACAGAAGCGCGCTGTAACGTAACCCTAAACCTAACCCTAAACCTAACCCTAAACCTAACCCTAAACCTAACCCTAAAACTAACCCTAAAACTAACCCTAAACCTAACCCTAAACCTAACCCTAAACCTAACCCTAACCCTAAACCTAACCCTACACCTAACCCTAAACCTAACCCTAAACCTAACCCTAAACCTTACCTTAAATTAAATCGCGCTTCTGTCGGCGCGCTTTTGACATCGCGGTTTTATGACGTTCATGCTTTTGTCGGGTCACGGGTCTTCAGCAGGTTCTGACCAGTTCTAGAGAACCAGTAGTGGAAATTTTGAGTAGTTCGGAGAACCAGTAAATACCACCTCTGATTGGCCCTGCCTCCATCTATTCTCTGCCTCCCGAGTCCCAGCTGATCAGGAGGAAATGGGCATTTTGCAGTAACCTTCCCCTGGAGTGGGATGAGGGGATGGAGATTTTACAGTATCCTTCCCCTGCCATGCCCCTCATGCCATACCCACAGAATTGGTAGTAAAAAAAATTGAACCCCCCCCCCCACCCACTACTTTCAATCCCTGTTTTATATTTGTTCCCAACTTGGTCTTTCCCAGACATCTAGGAAAAATTACTTCCAGAATTCCTATCAGTACCATTACTTTGGCATCCTGGAAACTGCAGTATCAACATTACACAAGGTCACCCATGGTGTTGATATTCTGCTCCCTACAATTTCTAAACCAGTATCTGGTGAGACAAATCAATGCATCACTCAAAAAAACATATTTTAAAAAATGTACATGAACCACATTGAGATTTCATGACTTTTTATCAACAACAATCTATATTTGAGGTACAGCCTTCCACGCGTCTTATTTCTATTACATCCTATTGAATTGTGTGAAGACAGAGCTCAGTAGAGAAGGCCCTAATGCAGGAAATTTGAAGGAAGAATAGAAGAGGATGACCAGCAATAAGGCGGATAGATTTAGTGATAGTGATGACGAGTGGATCATTGGAAGTCCCGAAAGACTAAATTCGGGACAGATTTGCATGCAGAAAATCTGGTGTGGTTTCAAAGAGTTGACAATGACTTTGATGGCACATTATCAATTCCATGCTGCTCTGAATTAATATCATGTAAGGAAGACATTCAATAGGAGCCGAGGTGGCGCAGTGGTTAGGGTGCAATACTGCAGGCCACTTCAGCTGACTGTTATCTGCAGTTCAGCGGTTCTAATCTCACCGGCTCAAGGTTGACTCAGCCTTCCATCCTTCCGAGGTGGGTGAAATGAGGACCCGGATTGTTGTTGGGGGCGATATGCTGACTCTGTAAACCGCTTAGAGAGGGCTGAAAGCCCTATGAAGCGCTATATAAGTCGAACTGCTATTGCTATTGCTACTCTAAGGCAGCAGTCTCCAATCCATTTGTGCAAGCAGCAGGCACATCAGTGGCAGGTTCCTACTGGTTCGGACCAGTTCGGCCAAACCAGTAGTGGTTTGGCAGCCTGGGTCCCTGGAACCGGCAGTGACAGATAAAAACCAGCCCTACGGGCAAACCGGAAGTTCAAGAACAGACTTCCGGTTTGCTCGTAGGGCCGGTTTTAGCCCTCCGGAGCCTACAGGGGCCTTTTGGAGGCTTCCCTGAACACTCCGGAGGGCTAAAATCAGCCCTATGACCAACCCGGAAGTGACTTTTGGTTTGCTCGTAGGGTTGTTTTCTACCCCCCGGAGACTTCAGGGAAGTTCCTGAAGCCTCCAGAGGGCCTGCTGGGGGCGAGGGAGGCTGTTACCGCCCTCCCCAGGTTCCTATAAAGCCTCTGGAGCCTGGGGAGTGCAAAAAAAGTATGCAAAATGGGGGGAGCACTGGGCATGCACGCTGGGGGTTGTGCATTGCATTATGGGTGTGGCACACCAAAGCACGACACCCCCCCTGTACTCCCCCCCCTGCTTTTGGCATGCGAGCCAAAAAAGGTTCGCCATCGCTGTCCTATACAAAAGGCTGATTTTTGGACCTTTTATAAATGCCTGGATTTTTATTTTTCCTGAAGTACATTGCCACCCAGTGGTAAAATCTTATACTTTCCCAAGAATGAATATGTATGTATGTATGTATGTATGTATGTATGTATGTATGTATGTATGTATGTATAATTGTGTGCCTTAAGAGGTTTATGCCATAGTACCAGGAAGGATTGGAAAGGGGAACCCATCCCTGACATGCTTTATCAAGACACAACTTAATGAAACAGGAACAGTATAAAACGTTGCTTTCCTATCACTGTTACAAACATTTGTACTGAATGATCTGCAGAGTACTCAGGGGTGGGCTTCAAAAATTGCAGCAAGGGGTTTTCTGCCCGGTTGCTGGGTGGGCATGTCTAAGGTGGACATGGTCTAGTCAGCCTCCTACACCATGGGGGGGTGGGGTGGGGCGTTCTCCGGAGGCTTTCCTCGAGCCTCCAAGAGAGCGAAAAGTGCTTCTCCCCCCCCCCCGGGCTCCAGAGGCCCTTTTAGAACTTCTGGGACCATTTCTGGACTTCCAGAACCTCTAGTAGACCCGTTTCCCCCCCCCCTCCTCAAGCCTCTGCATGGGCCCTGTTCTTACCTAGCATGATGAATGGGCTGGGTGGAGACTCCTGTGAGGGAAGGGGAGGGTGCGTTGGGAGGGGAGGGGAGGGGTGGGTGGGGTGGGGCGGGGCAAGGCTAGTCAGGAGTGGGATTTGGGGGTTTGCCCGAACACATGTGAACCCACAGCAGCCCACCCCTGAGAGTAGCAATAGCAATAGCAGTTAGACTTATATACCGCTTCATAGGGCTTTCAGCCCTCTCTAAGCGGTTTACAGAGTCAGCATATCGCCCCCAACAACAATCCGGGTCCTCATTTCACCCACCTCGGAAGGATGGAAGGCTGAGTCAACCTTGAGCCGGTGAGATTAGAACCGCCGAACTGCAGAACTGCAGTCAGCTGACGTAGCCTGCAGTGCTGCATTTAACCACTGCGCCGCCTCGGCTCTCTAATCCTATACTTTTATGTTTATAATGTTTTATAGAGTTTATAGATCTTAACTTGCAGGTAGTGGGGACAGAACATTATTCCAATGGAGACATTGTGTTCCTCATTCTGGTAGCCTTAAATTCATTCTGTAGCATTTCTTCCATTTGGCTAATGAAACAAAAATGACAATTTCTTTGCCTTGCCACGTTTTTTTTAATTTTGCTTTTCTCTAATACAATGGCTACATTTGCCCAAAAACAGGTACATTTTTCCAAACATTATCTCCTGAATATAAATTCCACGTGTTTTCTCCTCTATATCTGAATAGATGATTGTAACCTTTTTGAGATGCAAGCTGAAAAGATTATCTATCTTCCATTCCCCAAAGTTAATCACCAAAAGGTATCTTTTCCAAGTTTTGCAAAGCAGCTTGCGTCACTTGGAAAAGATACCTTTTGGTGATTAAGAATAGACTTTGGGGAATGGAAGATAGAAAAACTCATCAATTACTGGTAAATGACATTAAACAATAAGATCATTTACAGGTGTCACATAATTTCCTACACACTGAGATGGATAAAAATAGAATATAATCCAGATTTGTGACCATATGGAGAAACATTGAGGCTGAGAAGCCGATTTTCATAATGAATTGCAACTGTTTGTAGTGTATATGGGTTGTGCTCAAAAAAAGGGAGCAGAACAGGAGCAGAAAAGGCTATTTACAGTAATTCTGTTTAAATGAAATTAAAACTAAATGAAAATTCCAGAAGGTGGCAGCATCTACCTGACATTGGCTGAACTCAAAAGCTAAACAGGGTTGACTCTGGTTTGTATTGGATGGCGAACACCTCCACACACAACTGGGGAGTTATCAAATATCTTGGAAAAGACATGATAAACCATTCCTTTTGCCAACAAAATTATATCTGTATTAACACGCAGTCCCTAGAAATCGTGAGCATCTTTACTTTTTAAAATTAAATATAATTACAAAATTAAATATGATTTAATGAATCACTTAATATTAAATAAATTCAACTACGAATGGGAGATTTTGACAGCCACACTTGGACTATATGAAAAGGCTCTGTGTAAAACCCTCCTTCCCCCACCCCAGAGAATGAAATGTTTTGGGGGATATTAAAAGAGACAGAATATTATATGTCCCCAAAGGAGAAATAGAGGGGGGAAAGCTTAATAAAGGCAAAAGGCAACCCCAACAACATTCAGCAGATACCTGAAGTCTTTAGAGGTGGATATTTTGTGTCCATTAAGAAAGGCTGGGTCAATTTATTCACAAACAAAACACCTTCAATTCCAGGTGATGGGATTAAGAATTTGCGTCATCCCCTCCACAATTTCTAAGGGTGGGCATGACCTTTTAGGACATAATAGGATTAACCCACCTCCATTGAAATGAAGGTAAAGGTAAAAATTCCCCTCCCACGTATGTCCTAGTCGTTCCTGACTCTAGGGGGCGGTGCTCATCTCCATTTCAAAGCCGAAGAGCCAGTGCTGTCCAAAGACATCTCCATGGTCATGTGGCCAGCATAACTAAACACCGAAGGCGCACGGAACGCTGTTACCTCCCCACCAAAGGTGGTCCCTATTTTTCTACTTGCATTTTACCATGCTTTCAAACTGCTAGGTTGGCAGAAGCTGGGACAAGTAGCGGGAACTCACTCCGTTACGCGGCCCTAGGGATTCAGACCCCCGAACTGCCGACCTTTCTAATCGACAAGCTCAGTGTCTTAGCCACTGAGCCACCGTGTCCCTTACCATTAAAATAACAAGACACAAAAGCCCCTTCGTTGCACAATCCCAAGAATAGTTCAAACTTCAAAGTCACAGAAACCTAGAAAGTTCCATTTTTATTTTTATTTATTTTTATTTTATTTTATTTTATTGGAATTTATAGGCCGCCCTTTTCCCTGAGGGGACTCAGGGCGGCTTACAATCCATCCACTTATTCAGCCATTTTGTCAGCTGTCCCAGAACTACATGCTGTTATCGTTTCTGCTCGTCAATAAAGAGAGTCCTTCTTTCCAATCGTCCTCCATTTTATTTCCAGTTCCTTTCTCACGGCTTGGAACCAGTTCGGATTCTTCTTCCTACCACTGGATATGTCTGGGACTTTAAGTTATGTATCCATATTAAGTTTCTTGCATGGTGAAGTAGGGTTGAAAATGACACTTCTCTGGAACTCTGGAGGAGCGTACGGACATAAGGTGGGTCTTGGGGTGATTTCAGACATCTCAAAGCCACTTGCAAAGGTAATTGATTCACATAATATTCAATCAATACCATTGCTGAATGTATGTGATGATACTGGGACATTTTTTTTCACCTGCTCAACTCATACTGATTGATTGATTGATTTGTTTGTTTGATTGATTGATTGATTGTGTTCTAGCTGGGAGAACTCAGTCAGACAAACAGAGGCGAGCCAGGACTTCAAGTCAGCTAACAGTTTATTTCTAACAGGTTGCCTAACGCGGCACTTCGCATTTCGCGCGTATTAGCTAACTGGCAACAGCTGAGCCCTGCTTGACAGCTCTTTATATACCCTAGCTGTCAAACAGGTAACCAATCAGAAACAAGGACACGCCCCCTCTAGCCAAATGGACCAGAGAGGAAACTGTAGTACACAACAGATTGATTGATTGATTGATTGATTGATTGATTGAAGGCAGGGAACTCCCCTTTGCCCCAGTCTGTGGCTAGGTTTTTATTCCGATCTCAGTCACCAGTCAATAACCGAGCATTGTACTACTCAGCTGCTAGCAGGGAAAGGCACCTTCTGATTATCTGTTGATTCTCTACAGATTAACATTGTTTATATCCTAGCAACTTTAAAAGTCAGACCAAATCACTTAGCTCTGCCTGCTTTGTTTCAAATTGGAATCAAACAACAGAAAGCCGTCTAATCTGACAGCGCTTTTTGTGTTACCTTAGATATAACAGGTATGTTGTGTTGAGAAGGAAAGGATAAGGAAGTACATTGTAGGGCTAACTCTGCCTCTGTAAATATAAAACATGCAAAATAAATAAGGCGTTCTTTTCAGTCTTTCCACCGTCCCATTTTTCTCCCTTAGTATGTTAAGATACATATCTATGCTGCTGGCACAGCGGCAAGTTTAATTACTATATCTAATCATTTGCCCCAAACCACTAATGGAGTCAGGTTCTCACAACAAATGTGACTTCACCTGCTGTTTTTCAGCTTGCTGGGGCACTGCAAAAAAAAAGCTGGGATTTGTAATTAACAGAAGATCAGTGGTATAATTTGCCTCCCTAGTTCATGAAAGGGGGAAACTAATTTAAATAGGAAATTATGTATAAGTAGTTAATAACTGAACTAGGTTCAACAGCAATCATTTAGAAAGTTGGCCTCAACTTTACTGAGTAGCAGAATGTAGAATCACAGAGCCATATGGCTAGAAGGGACCTTGGAGGTCTTCTAGTCCAACCCTCTTCCTAAGGCAGGGGTCCGTATATCATCCCAAACAAAGGGATGTGCAATCTTTTCTTGAAAACCTCCAGCAATCGAGCACCCATAATCCTGAGAGGTGACCTGTTCCAGTATTAGTATCTTAGTATCCAAAGGACATGTTAAATCAGAGGTGTCAAACTCAGGCAGAATCCGGCCCAGGGGTGGGGAGGAATCCTTAAATCTGGCCCATGGGGCCAGCCTGGAAATAGCCATAGACTGGCTTGCAGTGCCTCTGGCAGCCAAAATGGAGCATGGGGATCGCATGTGATCCCCAGTTTTCGATCTGGACAGCCTCCTGCAGCTGTCTGCCACCAAAATGGGGTGCAGAGAGCCATTCCATTCCATCCATTCTGCCCCATTTTACCAGCAGGGTGCTGTAGGAGGCATCTGTCCTGTCTCCCCCCCCCCCCCACTCCCCTGCCCCAGCCAGCCTGCCAAGGAGAACTACAATGCTTATCCGGCCCTCGAAACAATCCAATTTTACACCCCTGTGTTAAGTAAATTCACATAACCAGGGTTAACCTATTAAGAAACAAGTTCTTGAATCATATCAAGATGCAGAGGTCTTATTTAATATCTAAAAAAAGCAATCTTTTCAATGAATCCGGACAATTTAAATGGTCACCTATTTTACCGATCCAATTCTATAGGGAGTTAACATGTTTAAAAAAAATTAAAACATCAATTTTAACAAAGGGTGGGGGAAAAAAACTATAGTGGTCAACAAGGGTTAACTTCACTAATGAAACTACACAACCTTCTCACTAGGAAACTTAACATCTTGACTTCCGGATCCCGGAACCCATCTAGATCTTTTTGAAACTCCAGCAGGGTTGAGGCCAATCTAAATCTCGGTGGGTAGAGTGGCTGAAGGCATACTTCTGTGGTTCCATAAGATGACATTCTTTAATAGAAGAATCCTGCAAATAGCCCAGCTCTTTGGCATGAAGGGTTTTATAGGTGGCAAGGAGCACCTTGAATTCCAACCGGAATCTCACTGAAGTAGCTGCAGCATCTGAACCAGGAGTGGTATTCAGCCAGTTCTCTCCGGTCTCGACGAACCGGTAGAGGCAGCTGCAGGAGGCTCCACCCACCCACCCCGACATAATGCACAAGCAATGCGCAAGCACTACACAGGTGCAACAGCCGATGTGCATGTGTAGATGCAGTGTATGTGTCCCATTTGCGAACTGGTAGGGAAAGTAAGTGAATCCAACCACTGATCTGAACAGCCTTCCAGAATAGCATCACGTAGTGGGAACTACCGGTTCTGTGGGCATGGTTTGGTGGGCAGGGCAGGAGAAGGATACTGCAAAATCTCCATTCCCTCCCCACTCGAGGGGAAGGTCACTGCAAAATCCCCATCCCCTCCTGATCAGTTGGGACTTGGGAGGCAGAGTATAGATGGGAGTGGGGCCAATCAGATATTTGCAGGTTCTCCGAACTACTCAAAATTCCCACTAACGGTTCTCCAGAACTGGTCAGAACCTGCTGAATACCACCTCCGACAGCACTTTATACTAAGAGATGACCAAAGGGTGAGCAACAGTGACAAGAAGAGCCACAGATAGTGCATAAATAAAGTTGTGCAGAAATCCTTCTCCCTACAGCTGCCACTTGCTCTTTCAACAGGAGCTATGAGTCCAGGAGAACCCCAAGTAATGTAGCCCTATCCAAAATCGGAAACGGGAAAACCCTGGGTCCAAGAGAACCTAAACCCAAAGCTTTTTCTTCACCACTGAGACACAATCTCCGAAGCATCACTTAACCACAACAAAAAAGTAAAGCTAGGAATCATCAACATATCAATGGCACCGTACCTTATGCTGTCATATAACCCACACCCAACAGGCTCACGTGGATGTTGAATAGGAATGTTTGAACCACGTATGTTAAAGAACTCTAAGCATCCAAATGCTTTCAACATGCTTATATTTGATAAGGAAAAAATGCAAAAGGAAAAATCATTTCATAATGAAGGACAATGTTTGCATGAGTCTCACACTGATCTCAAAGATGCAAAGAAGGTTCAGACCTGGTTCCTAGCTAGGTGGAAGAGGACGGACTATTCCAACGTTGTATTTGAGACTAGCAATTCATAAAATCAGTAGCAAATTATTTCTATATCATTGGCAATAAAATGAACGTTGGTATGTACGTGATGTACGAGATGGGACGTGGTGGTTCAGTAGCTAAGATGCTGAGATTGTCATTCAGAAAGGTCAGCAGTTCAGCAGTCCGAATCCCTAGCGCCATGTAACAGAGTGAGCTCCCATCACTTGTCCCAGCTTCTGCCAACCTAGCCGTTCGAAAGCACATACAAATGCAAGTAAAAAAATATAGGAATCACCTTTGGTGGGAAGATAACAGCGATCCATGTGCCTTCGGTGTTTAGCCATGCTGGCCACATGACCACGGAGACATTTTCGGACAACACTGGCTCTTTGGCTTTGAAACGGAGATGAGCACCGCCCCCTATAGTTGGGAATAGCAATAGCAATAGCAGTTAGACTTATATACCGCTTCATAGGGCTTTCAGCCCTCTCTAAGGGGTTTACAGAGTCAACATATCGCCCCCAACAATCCAGGTCCTCATTTTACCCACCTCGGAAGGATGGAAGGCTGAGACAACCTTGAGCCGGTGAGATTTGAACAGCCAAACTGCAGATAACAGTCAGCTGAAGTGGCCTGCATTACTGCACCCTACCCACTGCGCCACCTCGGGAACAACTAGCACATATGTGTGAGGGGAACCTTTACCTTTTACATACGTGAAATCACAAGGAGTTGAACCTAAAATAAGAAAGGGGTTTTTTTTAAAAAAAAAAAAATCTTTACTCTTATCAACAAAAAGGACCAAGAGTTATAAGTACAAGAGATATGGGACCTATCATGAAATATTGCAAAGTGGCATGCTGACACACTCAAGATAATAGTTAGTATTTTACTTTGTCCTTCTTTTCTTGTTCTTCTCCCCTCATTCACCTGGGTGATACTATTGGACTATGGACATCGGAGTAATAATGGAAGAAGAGAAATGAATACTGCATCTTGCAGGGAAATGTTTTTTTTTCCCCCTCAAAAAATGACTTCTGGCTGACTGGAACAAGATTGCCCACTACCTGAAAAAGCCACGTCCTTTGAAATCGTTTCCATTTTAGTGCACTGTGATATATGAAGTCTGATTTATTTTTTTTGTAAGACCTTGAAATAGTTTCTGTCATAAAGTTCACAATATTAATGCCATGCAGCTGTAATAGTGGATATTCCTATGCAGTGGTGGGATTCAAATAATTTAACAACCGGTTCTCTGCCCTAATGACCACCTGGGTAGGTGGGGTTCGGTGGTCATGTGACTGGGTGGGCGTGGCCAACTCAAGGTCACTCAGGTCGATGGGCGCTTCGCCTTAAAGCTTTTACAATGTAATAAGGGTTAACCGGAGAGGCAGTTTCTGTAAGTAGGGCAATAAAGATGAGGCTAGAAACCTCACCAGAATGTTTCCTTCCTGCCTTCCTTACAGGATTAGCCCTGCAAAGTGGGGAAAAACAAAAGGAAATTTCTTCCAACAACCGGTTCTCTGAACTACTTAGAAAATTACCAACTGGTTCTCCCGGATAGGTGCGAACCGGCTGAATCCCACCACTGTTCCTATGCCAGGCTAAAATGGTGACTGTATTTGGAAGTGGGGTGAGGGCTCCTACGTCCTTGACACCTGCATGGCAAGGAAAAAAACTCGACATGAATTTAGATTTTTTTAACAAAAAATCCGTTTAGGTATGGACAGAGTGATTTATCATACTGTGTGCCGAGATTAATTTATGCCAGAGCTCATGCTGTTACAACATCTGCTCTCAAAAGCAGCTCTTAGCTCTAGAACATATAAGCTCCTTTAAATAAGTAGAATTGTAGTGGAGTTAAGGACTTGCAGGACGGATGGTAATTTTCAGCATTTTATTGGTCCAGAAAATAGATCTCTCTTCTACTAAGAGGTAGAGAGGTGAGGGAAGGTGGCATTTAGACCAGAAGAGAGGGAGAAGTATAGCTGGCAACTGTGAATAATCAATAAATGAGGAAAATGATAAACAAGGATTATCTGCAGTACAATACACTGTCTGTACGAAAAAAGTTTTAAAGAATGGGACATTCATCATGGGAGGAAGGAAAGAAGAGACAAGAATGAAAGAAGAATATCTGTATTAACAGAAAATACAAATCCTGTATAAAAAAATATTTGAAGAGAGATGAATCACTCAATAGGCAGTCGACATAAGGAAAAAGAATGTGAAAACCGCTGGAACAGAGTAAAGAAACATATGTTTACTATGTGTCATAAAAATATGTGGAATTACATTGCAAATACAGGTGAGTGGCACAGTGGCCTAGGAGGGAAGATACTCGCTTCCCACTTGGAAGGGAGATTGAGAGTTCAATTCTAGGTAGCAGATGTTAATCTATCAGGGCACAAAGGGCAAATATCTGCTGTGAACTCCACATAGGCATCGGGAAGGGCATCCAGCCAGTAAACGCTCAGCTCCATCCAGTTGTCCTAACTCCACCCTGAGGCAAAGGATTGCAGGGTCATAAAAAGAAAAAAAAAAGAATGACAAATATAGGTGGTCCTCAACTTACAACAGTGAGTGACCATTTGAAATTACAACAGCATTGGGGAAAAATACAGTATCCCCATAGTCATGGGATCAAAATTCAGAAGCTCGACAATTGATTCATATTTATGACGATTGCAGTGTCCAGGGGTCAAGTGATCACCTTTTGTGACCTTCTGACATTCAAGGGATGCCAGATTCACTTAACAACCATGTTACTAATTTAACAAGTACAGCAGCAAGAAAGGTTGTAAATGAGACAAAACCCACTTAACAAATGTCTCGCTTAAGAAATTCCGGGCTCAATTGTGATCCGAAGTTGAAGATTACCTATATAGCAAAGAAAGCTTTTCGGCATGATGGAGTGAGAAAGACCATGGATGAGAAAAATGCACGTAAGAGAATGACTGCTGAAGAATATGGAGAAGTAGCGGGTTTGAAGATTAATAAAGATAAAACAAAACTTATGGTGAAGAATATGACAGGGGAGGGGCAAGGAGAAGCCAGGCCAGGTGCCCCTCCATGTGAGTGACATCGAGTTGGCCATGCCCAGCCAATCACATGACTTTACCCACCTAGTCACGCCCACCTGATCACATGATCGCCAAGCCACTCCCACCCAGTCACATGACCACTGAGCCACTCCCACAAAACAGGCCACACCTAGAGAATAGGGTCTAAAAGAATTTGAAACCCACCACTGCATAGTTAGGATAGATTTGCAAAGGTAAGGGAATAAGAAATGATTCCAAATTATATTTGGGTTTGCGGAAATACCATCCCAAGGAAACATCTGAAGATCTGAAACAACAATAGAAAAGAAAGAGTGAGAGGAGGAGAGAATGAAAGGAAGATGGGGGATAGAAGAAAGAGGTAAGGAGAGGAGGATGGAAGGGAGAGGAAGAGAAGGAGAGAGGGTAGAAAAGGGAAGAGGAAGAGTAGGAGAAAGGGAAGGAAAGAAGGAAGGGGAAGGAGAGGAGGACGGAAGAAAGTAGAGAAGGGAGGGAAAGAAAAAGGAAAGGGAAAGGAGAGGAGGAAGAGAAGGAGAGAGGGTAGGAAGGGGAAGAGGAAGAGTAGGAGTAGGAGAAAGGGAGGGGAAGAAGGAAGGGGAAGGAGAGGAGGAAGGAAGAAAGTAGAGAAGGGAGGGAGAGAAAAAGGAAAGGGAAAGGAGAGGAGGAAGAGAAGGAGAGAGGGTAGGAAGGGGAAGAGGAAGAGTAGGAGTAGGAGAGAGGGAAGGAAAGAAGGAAGGGGAAGGAGAGGAGGAAGAGAAGGAGAGAGGGTAGGAAGGGGAAGAGGAAGAGTAGGAGTAGGAGAGAGGGAAGGAAAGAAGGAAGGGGAAGGAGAGGAGGAAGAGAAGGAGAGAGGGTAGGAAGGGGAAGGGGAAGA
Source organism: Thamnophis elegans (assembly GCF_009769535.1). NCBI lineage: Eukaryota > Metazoa > Chordata > Lepidosauria > Squamata > Natricidae > Thamnophis > Thamnophis elegans. The sequence continues at coordinate 1,960,280 of NC_045548.1, forward strand.
GTAGGAGTAGGAGAGAGGGAAGGGAAGAAAGAAGGAGAGGAGGAAGGAAGGAAGTAGAGAAGGGAGGGAGAGAAAAAGGAAAGGGAAAGGAGAGGAGGAAGAGAAGGAGAGAGGGTAGGAAGGGGAAGGGGAAGAGTAGGAGTAGGAGAGAGGGAAGGGAAGAAAGAAGGAGAGGAGGAAGGAAGGAAGTAGAGAAGGGAGGGAGAGAAAAAGGAAAGGGAAAGGAGAGGAGGAAGAGAAGGAGAGAGGGTAGGAAGGGGAAGAGGAAGAGTAGGAGTAGGAGAGAGGGAAGGAAAGAAGGAAGGGGAAGGAGAGGAGGAAGAGAAGGAGAGAGGGTAGGAAGGGGAAGGGGAAGAGTAGGAGTAGGAGAGAGGGAAGGGAAGAAAGAAGGAGAGGAGGAAGGAAGGAAGTAGAGAAGGGAGGGAGGAAGAAAATAAAGGGAAAATAAGGTGGTGTTACAACTGGAGAAAGGGATGGCAAATAAAGCAACCCAAATTGTATATATTATAACCTATTAAATGAAATAATAAATGTATAAGAATGAGAAATGTAAAGAAGGATAATAATTATGTGAATCTATATTTAAAATGGTATGTAAGAAAACAAAAAAAAATTCTGAAAAAACAGAATGACTGCTGTAAAAAAAAAAACAGGAAGAAAAATGTGGCCCTGTGGATCAAGAGAGAAAAAGACGATATCAAACAACGGAGTGGATAGCAAGAAACGTCTTTTATTCTTTTAGGAAATAAAAACTTCTTCTGAAGTGGGTAAAAAGTGCTAATTAAGGACACTCCCGCAGAGTTAAGTTATGCAATTATTTGGCATAAAAGGGAAGTGCCGGAAGAAGTATTTTAAACATTTGCATGGGAATGATAATGATGTGCCAAATGCTATTAATGTTAACGTACAAGAAAAGTGAATGAAGAAGCAGTAATAAAAGGTTTGGGAATGTTAGAAAACGGTAAGCCTGCAGACTAGCTGTATGACTGAAGAAATATTGAAATGCAGATGGGGTTTTACTTGGTCTCATTGGTGGCCTCTTAAATGTCCCTCTCCGTGTTCTCCAAAATGTTTGTTTCATTTTGTTTTGTCCCTCTGAGTTTGTGTTGACTCCCGACAACTTCTTGGACCTAAAGTTGCTGACAAGATTTTCAGAAACACCTCAGCTCTAGGAAGGAGGTGATGACAAGATTGCCATCACCTCCTTCCTAGGGCTGAGATAGAACCTAGAAGTCCAAGGCCAAGGCTTTGTGTCTAAGAGAGGCCTAGGACTCGTGGTTCCCCCAATTTCTAGCACCTCAACCATCACACCAAGTAATGTCCTTCTTCTAGACAACTTTTGCCCAGTATCTTTCACTCCCAAGATAGGGAAAATTTTGGCAGCCAGTAATATACTTTTTTTTTTCATTTTTTGCAACTGCGAGGAATATTCCTGAAATAATAATGCAACCCAGGATATGGAGTGGAATTTTCAGACTTTTCAAACTGATACGGAAGCCAATGCAAACAGATGTCCTTATACTTATCATGGGTTCAATGGACTTTCTTTATTACTGATCTGCTTAAAGGGCAGGAGAAAAACACCGCCATAACTTAGAACCTTGCTATCAATTTTGGATGCTATGACTTTACAATTTCCTCTTCCATTTGATACTTCAAGAGGAATTTGTATATTTTCCCTATCATCTTTCTGTCCGGACTTTGAATAATTTTATCCAATTCGTGTTGTTCTGTTCCAATACCATATATTTTAGTGTCTTTATTGTATTTGGTTTTAATTTGGAGGTAAGTTAGCCAATCAACTTTCATATTCTGATCTGCCAATTCTTCAATTGTTTTTAAATTTCCCTGTCTGTCAATTAGATCTCGGTATCTTAGGATTTTGTTCCAATCTGTAAAATTTGGGTGTGTGACGTTCTTTCTGTTGGTGATAGCCAATTTGGGGTTTTCACATACTGGATTCTTTTGATTTTGAGCCATTGTTGCAGTAAAGTTCTCCTAATTAAATGATTTTGTAAGTATTTGTGCGTTTTATGTTTGTCATCCCATAAGAAATTATGCCAGCCTGCCTGGAGGTCATGGCCTTCTAAGATCAGAATTCTTTTATTCCTTAACTCTATCCAATCCTTCATCATTGTCATTGTTACTGCAGTTGCGTGTAGATCCCAATTTGGTAGCGCTAAGCCTCCCCTCTCCTTGCTGTCTTGCACTGACTTTAATTTGATCCTTGGTTTGTGTCCCTGCCAAATAAATCTGGTAGTTAATTTCTTTAAAACTTGAAGGAATTTTTTACCTGGATTAATAGGAGCGGTTTGCAACAGGAAAAGTATTCTTGGTAAGATATTCATTTTAATTGTTGCTATATGTCCCATTAAGTGATAATTGAATATTCTTCCAATTTTCTAAATCTTTCTTTATTTGTATCACTAATTTATTGTAACTATCCTCTTTGATTGTGGAACATTTTGCTGACAACCAGATCCCCAAATATTTTACTTTCTTAGTTAACTGCAATCCGGTTGCTGCTATGGATGCTATGACTTTAGTAAGCCACACAGAAAGGAAGGAAGCGGAGAGATGTCCCGTTTTTTTAAAAAAATAAAATCCATTTGCTAATGTACAGGTAGTCCTCGACTTACAACAGTTTGTTTATTGACCGTTCAAAGTTTACAATGGCACTGAAAAAAGTGACGTGACCCTATTTCACAGTTATGACCTTTGATTCAGGTGATCAAAACTCAGATTCTTGGCAACTGACTCATATTTACCACCCTTGTTGTGTCCCGGGGTCATGTGATCACCTTTTGTGACCTTCTAACAAGCAAAGTCAATGGGGAAGCCAGATCCACTTAACGACCAGGCAGGGGTGGGTTTCAACCGGTTTGCGGCGGTCCCCGCGAACCGGTTGGTCGGCGAACCCAGAAGTAAGTAACTTCCGGGAACGGCAAAGGGCCCACCCGCCCGCCCGCGCTCCTTACCCGGTTTTGACGAGTTCTGCGCTTCCACGCATGTGCAGGACGCATACAGCACCTGCGCGATCCTCCAGGAGCAGCTGGAGCATCGCACAGACGCTAGTACGCATGCGTGCACTGCGCGCATGCACGAGGACGCCGCCGGCCCAGTTCCAACCGAACCGGTTGGAACGGGGCGAGAAACCCACCCCTGGTTTCTAAGGTTAGTAACTTATCAACTGCAGTGATTCACTTTACAACCGTGGAGAGAAAGCTCGTAGAATGGGGCAGAACATACTTAACAAATATCTTACTTAACAAATTTTGGGCTCGGCTGTGGTCATAAATTGAGGATTACCTGTCTTATAGCTGCAGGAGAACAGTGGAAACCAACAAGCAAACATCAGGCCAGTTGATAGATTACCTGCAACCCTTAAGGGGACGACAATTTTGCATCCTTTTTTGGAAGGAGGATCTTTGGATTTAGCTACCCTTCTTCTATCTCTGCTTCCCTCCTGCTCATCCTCTGATGTGTTTGCTTATCTCGCCTTCACCGTCTTTTAATCAGCACTTCAAGAAAACCCAATCAACACTAATATCGAGAAGTCGGATCGCACTGAATGATTTATTTACAACATAACATTTAAATTATAATAATAATTCATGTTGTTGTGTTCATGCCAGTAGACAGAACCAGGAGAATAGCAATAGCAATAGCAATAGCAGTAGACTTATATACCGCTTCATAGGGCTTTCAGGCCTCTCTAAGCGGTTTACAGAGAGTCAGCATATCGCCCCCAACAACAATCCGGGTCCTCATTTTACCCACCTCGGAAGGATGGAAGACTGAGTCAACCCTGAGCCGGTGAGATTTGAACCGCTGAACTGCTGATCTAGCAGTAGCCTGCAGTGCTGCATTTAACCACTGCGCCACCTTGGAAAAGGTCTCTAAAGGTCTTAAAGCAGTGTTTCTCAACCTTGGCAACTTGAAGATGTCCGGACTTTAACTCCCAGAATTCCCCAGCCAGCATTCGCTGGCTGGGGAATTCTGGGAGTTGAAGTCCAGACATCTTCAAGTTGCCAAGGTTGAGAAACACTGTCTTAAAGGAAGAGACGGGTCATCCTATTGGCTGTTACGTCAAATGGCCCGTACGCAAAAGCCTTCCAGTAATGGGATATGGTGAGAAAAAATTCTCAGGAGCACATTAACATTCAACAAAGAAATGGCTGTGTCTGCCTCGTTAATCATTTGGCACAACAGAACCAATTTCCTTGAATGTTATTTTGGCATCAGCACATCATTACCCCATAACAAGAAGCTTCTCGGTTATCACTATATCTTGGGGGGGTAGAAGTAATTGGAAGTGAAGTGAATACTGTAAAATTGTTTTGAGGTGCTACTTCGAAACCCGTGATTGACATAAATAGCTGCTCATTATGTTTAATTCTCATTATACTCTGTTTTAAATTGCCCGGGAGACAGCACTCCATGGGATTCTAAATCAGTTGCGCAGGTAACAATATTATTAGAGCAAGCAAATGGAAAGAAGGATGAGGTGTTAAAATCATTAAAATCTGTGCGTTGAGCCTTTCCGCCAAAATGAACAATGGGAAATATACCTCTGAAAGGGTTTCCTTTCCAGAGTCCCACTAGGTAGGAATCAGAAGGAAATATGAAAATTATCCCGTAGCCTTCACTATGGTGCTAGCCTAATATTTCTCAGTTGTCAATTCCTTTAGTGTGAACTGTCAATCCAAAAGGCAAATCCATCACATCTAAAGCTTCACTGCCAATAGCAATAGCAATAGCAATAGCAGTTAGACTTATATACCACTTCATAGGGCTCTCAGCCCTCTCTAAGCGGTTTACAGAGTCAGCATATCGCCCCCACAGTCTGGGTCCTCATTTCACCCACCTCAGAAGGATGGAAGGCTGAGTCAACCCTGAGTCGGTGAGATAGCAATAGCAATAGCAATAGCAATAGCAGTTAGACTTATATACCGCTTCATAGGGCTTTCAGCCCTCTCTAAGCGGTTTACAGAGTCAGCATATCGCCCCCACAGTCTGGGTCCTCATTTCACCCACCTCGGAAGGATGGAAGGCTGAGTCAACCCTGAGTCGGTGAGATAGCAATAGCAATAGCAATAGCAATAGCAATAGCAATAGCAATAGCAGTTAGACTTATATACCACTTCATAGGGCTCTCAGCCCTCTCTAAGCGGTTTACAGAGTCAGCATATCGCCCCCACAGTCTGGGTCCTCATTTCACCCACCTCGGAAGGATGGAAGGCTGAGTCAACCCTGAGCCGGTGAGATTAGAACAGCCGAACTGCAGATAACAGTCAGCTGAAGTGGCCTGCAGTACTGCACCCCTAACCACTGCGCCACCTCAGCTCGTCAAGAAGGAGGAACTGGTTGACTCCCAGCTTTGAGCATCTGATACCATTTTAATTACTCATCAAGAAAGCTATTCTCCCAATCATCATCATCATCATCATCATCATTTGAACCTTCTACTGCTACTTTTTTATTACTTTGTTATTTTATTCTTTTATTCTATGTGTATATTTTATATGACATGTTTTGCTACATGTTGTGCAAATTGCTAACGACTTTAACCTGCTTTGAGGTCTTCCTAAAAGAGAAAATGATACAGAAATATGCTAAGTATGACCCTGCATTAAATGTTCTCAGGCTTCAGACCCAAAAAATATATTGAGAAAAAGAAAAAATGGACTCAAAGCCACGTGTGATCATGGGAGCAAAGTTGGTCCCTTAGATATCAAAGTTCTGCCCTCAGCCCACATAACAATTGTATCACTTGACTATTCAGAAGCACTTATGTTTATAAGCAAGCTGTGTGTATGTGATGTGTTTATCCAGGGTTAATTGCATCATGATTTTACTGAACTATACCAATATGGTTTCCATACCATTTGTTGATGTCAGTTGCAAGGTCGTATCCGACCCATCGCGACCCCATGGACAACGTTCCTCCAGGGCTACCTGTCCTCCACCATCCTCTGGAGTCCATTTAAGCTCAGGCCTACTGCTTTGGTGACTCCATCCAGTCACCTCATTCTCTGTCTTCCCATTCTTCTTTTGCCCTCAGTCTTTCCCAGTATTAGGTCTTCTCCAGTGAGTCCTTCCTTTTCATTAATGGCCAAGGTATTTGAGTTTCATCTTCAGGATCTGTCCTTCTAAACAGCAGTCAGGGTTGATCTCCTCTATGACTGACCGGTTTGATCATCTAGCAGTCCAAGGGACTCGCAGGAGTCTTCTCCAGCACCAGAGTTCAAAGGCCTCAATTCTTTGGCACTCAGCCTTTCTTATGGTCCAACTTTCACAGCCATCCATTGCAACTGGGGAAACCATAACCTTGACTATACGCACTTTTGTTGGCAGGGTGATATCTCTGCTTTTTAATATGCTGTCTAGATTATCCATAGCTTTCCTCCCCCATAAATAAATTTGGATATCCTCAGAGCTATTTATTATTATGATACAGTATAATGACTAAGTCAATCACCTCTTCATTGGGACAGGAAGAAAGTCCTCTTTGTGGAGTTCTGTAGAAGGTTACGTCTTTTATCTTGCCTGTAGCAAAACCTTTTTTAAATTGTTCTAATTTATAAACAATGCAAAAACATGGTGATTCTTCAACAGGAGACCTACCTAGGCATTTTACTTACTGATTCGAAGCAGCAAAAGAGTGAAGAAATGCATACTTTTAGTTTCTAATTCTAATACCATTTAAATGTCTCGTTTTGTTTAATTTGCTCTTTGCTCTAATATTTAAATATTGTTTCTAAAAATTACTTTTTAAAATACAGTATATTTCATTCAATGAAATTTCATTTTGAAGAACGGAAAATTGTTAAATAAAATATCCCAGGTTTAGTTGTTTCACTTTCCAGGAGCTGAAGAGGTCACTTCTGGTGGGAAAAGGGAAGAGATTTATGAATGCTGAATGCTGATTTTTTGTTAACAGGATAAGTTGTCTCCCTTCCCTCAACATATGGAAGTAACATAGGGAAATTGCTGAAAGGCCCTTACTGTAAAAAATTTTTACTATCTCCACACCTTGTATTTTGATTCTATCTAGCAGTAGAATTTCCAGGGAGGGCTAATACAAACTATCATTCGTAGTGAATTGGATAGATCCCCGATCAACTTTTCAGGATTAATTGCATGTGACATAAAAATGAGTAAAAGGAATTTGCTGGAATGACCAACTATAACAGAAAACAGTAGCAGCGGCTATCAAGATTTTTTTTTTTGTCTTCCATTTTTCTTTCCTACCCTTTGAAAGTTGCTGATGATAAGGATGTGTCAGATCTTCAGAGAAATCATGCTTCAGATGCTAACTGCTTTTGATTAATTTTCTCTAACGTACTGAGCTGTGGGCAGATGGATTAAAAAGGCATTTGAACTTGAAGAGGAGGTTTAAAGTAGCTTTGATGAATAAGTGCCAGGAATTGCAATGGATTATCTTATATAAATGATTACATATGTAGGTGCTTAAAGAAGAAAGGGCACTCAAATATAATATGCGTTGTTTTCAATGTGTACAACAGCTGGGTTTTTTTTTTCCTCATCTCCTTTGCATAGCAGAGAGATTGGAGCAGAAGGGATTTCAAGAGAGCAAGTGTTTGCTGTTCTGCACATCCACAACTATCCAGTAGTTTGCTTGCTTATTAGAAGCTTTTTCTGTTTTCCCCCCCCCAAAAAAGGGGGGGGAAATGTCTCAGGTACGAATTTTCATATATCCAATTAAGGTAAATGAATATGGGTGGCAGCAGCTGTTGATTAATTAAGAAATAAATATTTTGCCTCTAATAGTGCAAAGAAACTGGGAACATATGTTCCTTCAACACAGCTAGGTACTGTTGGACTGAAATCAGCAGCATTCCTAGTATATTTGCTGATCTTGCAAATCCCTGCAACTTTCTAATGGAAAAAAAAGAGCAAAAGGAGCAAAATGTTTGTTTCTTGTACAGAATTATCAGGAGAAAATCCAGAAAATAGGGAGATACTTTTAAGCTAACAATGCAATAAAATACGACAAAGCCCTTGTATCGTGTGGTAATTACCGGTATGTCCTTCAAGCCTCTTTCTGTCTGTTTTACAACCAGAACTTTGGGTATGTAGAATACAGGAGGAGATGCTCAAGGATGAAGGGAATAAATAGAAAAAGTTATTTATTAAAAAGTCATTACGGTAATTTCTTACAGTTCATTATAAGATTATAGTTCACCCTGTTTTCATTAATGTAATAAAAAGAAGACCTGGGGTGACATGATAGCAGTGTTCCAATAGCAAGAGCCGAGGTGGCGTAGTGGTTAGAGTGCAGCACTGCAGGCCACTTCAGCTGACTGTGATCTGCAGTTCAGCTGTTCTAATCTCACCGGCTCAAGGTTGACTCAGCCTTCCATCCTTCCGAGGTGGGTGAAATGAGGACCCAGATTGTTGGGGGTGATATGCTGACTCTGTAAATCGCTTAGAGAGGGCTGAAAGCCCTATGAATGGCAAGGGTTCATCAGCCTCATTTCTCAGGTGTTGTGGGTGGCTCATATAGGCACCTAAGCATTTAGTTACATCATTGGCCCATTTAATTCTTCGTTTTTTGAAATATATTGCTTGATTGTATTAATATTAATATCAGTTCAGTTTATGTTATTGATTAGCCCTTGGACCATATCAATTGTATTAATTAAAAAAACATGTACAATATTATATTATTTGGATACAGTGGTATTTATAAAGTATTAACTATAAATAATTTAAGGCCTTTGAATTGTGGTGCTAGAGAAGACTCCTGCGAGTCCCTTAGACTGCAAGGCAATCAAACTGGTCAGTCCTAGAGGAGATCAACCCCAACTGCTCCTTACAAGGCCAGATCCTGAAGATGAAACTCAAATACTTTGGCCATTAATGAAAAGGAAGGACTTACTGGCGAAGAGCCTAATGCTGGGAACGATTGAGGGCAAAAGAAGAAGGGGATGACAGAGAATGAGGTAGCTGGATAGAGTCACCGAAGCAGTAGGTGTGAGCTTAAATGGACTCCAGAGGATGGTGGAGGACAGGAAGGCCTGGAGGAACGTTGTCCATGGGGTCGCAATGGGTCAGACACAACTTCGCAACTAACAACAACAATATAGATAATGTATATAATTTAAATATTTAAAGATAAATAAAAAAGTTTAGGTAGATATTAACTATGTTTTCTAAAATGGCATATTACTTTTTGCTTTATCATACTGTTATAAAATATGTATAGTACATTGTATTATTTTGATACAGTAGTATTTGTACAGTATTAAGGTTTATTAACACTCTAATGTTTAGATAACTTAGACCATTAACGATAGAAAAGAGTAAGTAATGTATCAGTAATAATTATGCATTAAAATGTCAATGTTAGTAGGCGTAAGATTATTTAACTTGGCATACAGAAACTAAGATATGATTTTAAAATGCTGCAAATTACATCAAAATATTTGTTGTTCAATAAGGGTTCCTGGCTTAAGCCGATTACTCGGTGTTGAGGTCTCCACTGTATTGTTACTTACTGTGCATGTTGAAATAAAACACAAAGCAAATTTGACAATGACTAAAATAATAATAAGAAAAATGAGAAAAATGGTTCTTCGGTTTCTAACTGCCCTTTTCTTTAGACCTCAGCCAATTTGCAATGTTTATAAGCATTTAAGGCCCCTAGAAACCATGCAGTAAATGTTTATAATTGACTTGCTGCATAATATATTGTATACACGGGAACTGTTCTTGCTTCAATTTGATTAAATTTCCAAATTCAAAAAGGTTCTCAACCTTTTAAATCCAATTGTTGATTAATGAATGACTTCTTCATGGCCAATCTAAAATCATGTCTTTTTTTAAAAAAAATCATCTCATCTTTATTACTTTTATAGCAATAGCAGTTAGACTTACATACCGCTTCATAGGACTTTCAGCCCTCTCTAAGCGGTTTACAGAGTCAGCATATCGCCCCCAACAACAATCCAGGTCCTCATTTTACCCACCTCGGAAGGATGGAAGGCTGAGTCAACCTTGAGCCGGTGAGATTTGAACAGCCGAACTGCAGAACTGCAGTCAGCTGAAGTAGCCTGCAGTGCTGCATTTAACCACTGCGCCACCTCGGCTCATTGACTTTTACAAATAATTCAAGGTAGCAAATTTATCTAATGCATCTTCCTTCTCCTATTTTCCCCATAACAATAACCTCCTGAGACCAGATGAGCTAGCTTTTATCTCTAAATTGGAACTAGAAAAGGCATTCTCCTGGTTTTTAGCTGGTGTCATAATCACCACCAGACCAGAGGAGGTCCCGGTTTGGACCGAATTGCCCAAACCAGTAGTGGAAATCACAGATGGCTCTCCCACCCCCATGGCCAGCTCTATGGCATCCCATTTAGGCCCTTTTCTCACCAAAAGCACATGCGCTCATATTTGAGAACCGGTAGGGAAGGTAAGTGTATACCACTCCTGCACCAGACCAAACTGGTTCTATTACATTTCTTAAACCACATCATTTTAACATTGAGCCTTTTGCACATGTAGACATTTTTAAATCCCTTTTTGCTCTACAAGGTACAACGACTTTGATTAACAAGTGTTTGTAGATTTTTACCACCAGCAATGATTCTTAAGAGCTGGAATGTTTTAGGCAAGACAAGCAATTTGAAGAAAACTTCTCGCTTGCCTGTTTCGTTTTTGTTTAGTTTTTCATTATCAGAAATATTTGGCCTTCATTGAGCAAGTCATCCATTAATTCTTGCTGCACCGTTTGATTGAAATGATTTGCAAGAGAAGAATGGAATAAAGACGGATATTTGAGTCAAAATTTGATTGGTGTATTCCATTTCTTCACCATCTTGTTCTTTTGCAGCTCCTATTGTTACTAAAATATTTTTTCATTTGTTCAGGTCTTGCTGAACATATATCCAGTAGACGTTTCATTGTTTCCAATGTGGTTATCCCAAATATTTTTCACAAAATTACAATATCTTTTCCTTGTTTCTTAGAAGGTTCAATAGGTTTTGTGCTTACAGTTAGGCTTTGAAATAACAATGTTAGTTTGCTGAAACTGCCTATTCTATTGCTTGGTTCTATTTTCATATAAATCAATTTTCTTAGAAGCTGTCACTACTCATTGTTTAATACCTCCATGACTTCTGCAATCATTTTGCTCTCCAAATTCTATTCCTTTTTCAAAATTGTTTTATTTTCCCGTTTTTCAATTTCTGCTTATTCAGATGCTGTAAGTTGCTAATATATTTTCAAAAGTAATTTATTTTATTTTCCATTTTAACTTTTGACTTTGCCATTTAATTTTTCGTTTCACAGCTTGCTTTCCATTTACAATCCAGTTCTGTTGTTCTTGTTTTTGTGAAGCTATACATGAGCTGTTCATCTCTTTGATCATTTTTGTCACAATTAATTGAGCAGCCGCATATGCATCATGAGAAAAATAATTTAAATATTTATTTGGAGTGGACTTCAAAGGAGGTAATTTTTAATTATGGTTTTGTTTCACTATTTTGATTTGTCTGCTCAGAAGGTTCATTTGCTGCCTCCAAATAGATATGTTGCCTTGTTCTTCTATACTATTTTGGTTGTAGGTTTTTTTTTCAATTTCAATGTTTTTCAGTATTTCTATAGTTGTTCCAATTAATAATAATCAATAAATTGGAACAACTATAAAAAATACTGAAAAACTTGAAATTGAAAAAACATACAACCAAAATAGTATAGAAGAACAGGGCAACATAACTATCCATTTGGATAGTTCAAAGTCTATAAAGACCCTTTTTTCTGACCCTGAAATATCTATGATCCATAAGTCATTGTTTAGAAATATATGATTTCAGAAGTGTTATCTTCCAAATGCCATACATTTATTTCTAGAATCCACAAGTCAATGGTTCCAGTTCATAACAACATTTTATAATTCCTTGGTTTTCACTGAGTGCTATTTGTTTGTTCGTTTGTTTTTGCAATTTTCTTCATGTCGCAACAGTTTCTTGCCCCCAATTGCCCTGGTCAAGGGACCTGAGCCTTGTAGTCCATTGGTCACCTCATGTCCAGAAGCTCATGTCACCTCATGTCCAAAAGGATTGTATCATTAGATCCAACCCTTTTGAGCCAAGCAGCAGCTGATCTGATACGAAATGTTTCTACCACTCACAATTACAAAGGAAAAATTGAGGTGTTCTTGGTTTAATCCCACTAAAGGCCCCTCTAGCTTAGAGATTTTGCCAGTATCTACCTTAATGTTAGCATAGCCCTTAGCTTTATTGAGAATCCGAATCATTGCCAAATGACAAGATTGATTTTTTAAAAATAGAAGCCTTTTTATTAATCAATCTTCAGACCACCATACACAAAATATAAACAAACATTCACCGGTGATAAAGAGGAAAAACCATTATACAAGTAAACACATAAAGAAAAAAAAAGAATCTGTAATTAACACCATATCCTAAGTTCAATTGATTTTATTAAGTCTTTAAAAGGGAAAACTAAACTTTCAAAGTTCACCACCCCTGCCCAAGATGGTATCCCGTATTCAGATGATGATAAGCAGTGGTGGGTTTCAAAAAATTTTAGAACCTCTTGTGTAGGTGTGGCCTGCTTTGTGGGAGTGGCTTGCTGGCCATGTGACTTGGTGGGAGTGGCTTGCCAGCCATGTGACCAGGTGGGAGTAGCTTGGCAGTCATGTGACTAGGTGGGTGTGGCCAACTTGTAAAATGTGGTGAAACTCACTTAACAACGCTCTTGCTTAGCAACCAAAATGTTGGCTCAGAAACTCTGGCATTTGAAGTCCACAAGTCTTAAAGCTGTCAAGTTACAAGACCCTTGCACCCCTAACCTCTTAGAAAAAAAAAAACCCAGGGGTGTTCAAACTTGACAGCTTTAAGACTTGTGGACTTCAACTCCCAGAATTCCTCCTCCAGTCACGTTGGCTCAGAAACTCTGGCATTGAAGTGTGCAAGTCTTAAAGCTGTCAAGTTACAAGACCCTTGCACCCCTAGCCCTTTAGAAAAAAAAACCCAGGGGTGTTCAAACTTGACAGCTTTAAGACTTTAAGGTTTAGATAGGACTCTTAGTCCTATCGGGGCAATTGGTGAGCCAGGCAATCAGTGGGTGGCAGGCAGGGCAAGAGTGGTGTGTGTGAAGTTTCCGCTGTTCGCCCATGAGGCCAATGTTGAGAAAAGACAGGAGACATATATTACAACAGGTGTGGATGGACGGAGGGAGGGAGCTGGAACTGGTTCTAAACAGCACTGTAGATTTGTGGAACCTCTTCTATAGAAGAGGTTAGAACTGGCAGGAACCCCCACTTGAGGGTAAGGATGATAATTTCATTATTTGCTACAGATTGCTGGACCCTATTGCTTTCTTCAAATTATCAATATTTACTTATTCAACAATCGAGAAGCATGACTAATTTAAAACCAAAATTTAAAGTACCACATACTGATACAAGATCTACAAAATCAGGGAATTATTTTAAATTATTGCAATCATCTACCAATTATTGTTTGCTCATCTCCCCCTTCTCCTTGCAAGTTCAAGCATACAAAAACCTCTCTTCATTTTATTCCAACATCACCCTGGAAGTTAAGACTGCAACCTGACTGATGGCTTTGTTTGAACTTTTATACAGACTGATTACATATGATCATGTTGCATCTCAGTTTCTGCAATAGGGGGAAATGAGATGATAAGCTTAATTAAATAAAATACAGAACTGACAATACAAACAAGGGCATGCCTAAACTAATTAAAATGTTGCAGAATTCAATTAGTCAAGATAAAATAGATTAAGGCGTGCTGAAACATGCCGATTAGGAGTTCTTTATACATAGATTTCAAAGAAGACAAACATGGCATTTCATTCTCACTAGAATAAGGTTTCCAAACAAAACACACAAACTCTAGACAACTAACTCAGTGTGGCACCAAGATAGTAGCAACAGTGTGGTTTCACGGGATAAAGATGCACCATAAGTAACTGAGGAAAAAAGAATAAATAAATTAGGTATGCTATAGAAAAAGTATCCTGTCACCAGAAATAGGTATATCTGTCAGTGTTGCTTTCATCCAGTTCCTCTTGCATTTATTTTACCTCTTGTAATTTCTCCATCTTGCAAATGCAACACCCATGACAATAGCTTCTGCATTTTCATATTTCATATTTCCTTTCAATATAAAGATCTTTAGGAGTCATAGTTGCACAATAGTTAGAATGCAATATTGCAGGCAAATTCTGCCCACAGCCTGGAGTTTGATCGTGATGGGGCTCAAGGTTGACTTAGCCTTCTATCCTTCTGAGGTTGATAAAATGAGGACCCAGATAGTTGGGGTCCATATGCTGACATTTGTAAACTGCTCATAGAGAGTTGTAAAGCACTATGAGGTGGTATATAAGTCTAAATGCTACTGCTATTGCTGTTACAGGTAAATTCAGAGTACCGTTTGCTGAATTTCTGCAGTGATTTTTCCTCGAATTTAACATGGGTTGGTGTCTTCCATGCTTTTACGTCATTCAGTGCTTGAGGACTGAAGGGGAAAAAAAGTAGGAAGATAGAAGTATGGTATTCCGTCTTTTGAAATTGTGATAGGCGAGAGGAAGGATCCTCTCATTCAGTTTGAGGAAAGGAATTTGCTTCTAAAATTTCTTTCAGAGAAAACCCTTGAGTTAAAATCTGATCAGGGGAAAATGCACTTTCATAGTCATTTAATAGCAGGTGGTGCTGGTGCTGACTTTGATTGGCCAATCATCTCTTCAACAGCCTGCAGCCTCCATGTTTCAGCACATGTCAGTTAGTTTCCAATAAAAAGAATTCCTTTCATAAGACTTTTTCAGACCTGGAAATATGGGAGTGAGAGCAATGGGAAGGTGTATAACAGGAAACTATCCCCGCAGTGGCACCCAGTGCCTTTTTAAAGAATAATAATTAAGGTCTATAAAGAGGGATGGTTTGGCCATGTGGCAGAAGTACTAGATTAGAAATAGGAAATGTGAGTTTCAGTCCTGCCTTATCTTAGTTGTGAAAACGTTGCCTAGAAAACAGTATGGATTTGTACAAGTCTAAAAAAAAATAGCATTATTAATAATATCTGCCTATCTCAGGTTCTAGGACTTGGATTTGATGGGTGGATTTAAAATGCTAAATCCAGTCTGAACATCTGGCTGACTGTGTAACCCTCCATAATAATAACATCATCAAAAGAAAATGAAGATAAATTCTCAAGCCCCTGCCTTGAGAATAAGGAAGAAAAGCAAAATCCTTGCCCACAAAAGAATTTGTTTGAGAAACTACAAGGCCAATTTAGGCAAAGTATTTGAGATGTTTCATGGCCACATAACCCGAAATATTCTAGAAAATATAGTTGATTGGCTATAACCACAAACTACAGCATTTTTCATTCCAACTGATTATAAGGCTCAACATCATTTATTATTGGAAGTTGCACCTGGCTGCCAAGATAAATCAAGTAATAAACTGCTCCATAACACTAAAGTAATAATATCACCTCATCTTACACAATTGTTGCAAATATTGCTGAAGAAGATTCATGGCGCATGTGCTATAAATGATGTACATGATGCCACAATAATTCTTTTTTAAAAAGTCATAATAAAGTATTTCGTTCTATTGCTTCAGGAGTTGACAAATAGGTTTCATAAGTCTCTGTATCAGTCATGGTTTGTTCGGTCATGGGTTAGATCTTATTCCCATGAACTTCAGAAATCTAATTATGCAGGGAATCATAAGAGAACTAAGCCTCTAAACAACTTAGCACTCAATGTATAAAATGTGTTGATTAAATAGCCCTAAAGAACTCTCACTTTCTGCTGCATGCTTAACAGGGAAAAATACAGCCCAGCCCAGTCTATTCTAGACATTGAAAGGCATAAGGAGAAACAAACTTCCATGTTTTTCATAATGACGTGTGTAGAACATGGGTTCTGGAGTTCTTTCCAACACTAGTGTTCCCCATTTGTTAGTGTGTGGGTGAGAGAGAGGGAGGGGAAAGGAGGAAGAGGGAGGGAGGGAGGGAGGGAGGGAGGGAGGGAGGGAGAGAGAGAGAGAGAGAGAGAGAGAGAGAGAGAGAGAGAGAGAGAGAGAGAGAGAGAGAGAGAGAGAGAGAGAGAGAGAGAGAGAGAGAGAGAGATAATGCCCTTAGTGAATGCATCCAGCCTGCTGGTAGAATCTTATATATTTCTAAATAGAATTCACTCTCTAAAAATTAATTGAAGGGAATACAGTGGATTAAGTCGGATAAAAGGAGATTATAGGGATCAATTTTACTTCGCTTGAACTCCAAGATCCACCAATTGGGAAAATATATACATTTTAAGGATTCTCACTTACACTAAGCTTTGTTTTCATAACCACAGATGATTGGATAAACATCAGCAGAAGGCTTTGCAAAAGATGATATAAAACAGACTGCTGATCCTCTGCAAGATGTGTTTGTGTATGCTTGCCTCTCAGTATAAAAATGGGATATTATAGTATTTTATCAAAATATCCATATGTTTGTACAAAAATGAGAAGGATTGGGCAGAACAGCTCCAAAAAGGAAGAAAAAAGGAGACAATTCGAGGGCATGAATTTGAAAATCCTTTCCTTTCTCTAGCCTTAATTTCATTATCAATTCCAGTTGGGTGAATCTCCTAACATCCAATTTCATCCCACCGTGACGCCTAAAAGATAGATGCACCTTTTGACATGGCAAAACAAAGTCCTTTTCATTAATTTTTCTTAAAGGATTCGGTAATGATGACCAGTACTATTTATCATTTTGGACTGCTGTGCAGAAATACATAAACTAACAATATTTTTATGCCACAGTAGCTAAAATATCATCCTATACTTAGCAAGTAGGGCAGAAGTGCCCAGCTGTGCCCTATTAAACAAAAGAGTAAAGAAACTTACAGTATATGGTACAATAGTCAAGCAGAAGAAAAGAAAATGCTTGAAATATACAAGAAGAAAGTTTGTTCTTGCAGGGACAAGTCATCCTCCACTTACAACAGTCCATTAAGTGACTCTTCAAAGTTACGACGGCACTGAAAAAAGTGACTTATGACCATTTTTCACACTTATGAGCCGAGGTGGCGCAGTGGTTAAATGCAGCACTGCAGGCTACTTCAGCTGGCTGCAGTTCTGCAGTTCGGCTGTTCAAATCTCACCGGCTCAGGATTGACTCCGCCTTCCATCCTTCCGAGTTAGGTAAAATGAGGACCCGGAGTGTTGTTGGGGGCAATATGCTGACTCTGTAAACCGCTTAGAGAGGGCTGAAAGCCCTATGAAGTGGTATATAAGTCAACATATCGCCCCCACAGTCTGGGTCCTCATTTCACCCACCTTGGAAAGATGGAAGGCTGAGTCAACCTTGAGCCAGTGAGATTCGAACTGCTGAATTGCAGGCAGATGGCAGGCAATAGCAATAGCAGTTAGACTTATATACCGCTTCATAGGGCTTTCATCCCTCTCTAAGCGGTTTACAGAGTCAGCATATTGCCCCCAACAACAATCCGGGTCCTCATTTTACCCACCTCGGAAGGATGGAAGGCTGAGTCAACCTTGAGCTGGTGAGATTAGAACCGCTGAACTGCAGATAACAGTCAGCTGAAGTGGCCTGCAGTGCTGCACCCTAACCACTGCGCCACCTCGGCTGTTAATTGACAAAGTCTCCAAAAAGGTGGAGGGGAAGACCAGATTGAGACAGATAGAATTCTGATTTAGGAGGAGACTTGATTTGATTTGATATTTTTTAATCTATCTACTTATATGTAAAACTACTCAAGGCTTCTGGAAGTCAGGCATACAATGTAAATTTAATTTAATATTGTTGATCGCATTGAAAGCCCGATATTTAGATTGCATTTGGCATTTTTATCCACTTTTTATCAAGTCCTTCCGAAGAGCCTAGGATAGGCAGATGTTGTTGTTTAATAGTGTTAAAGGTATTGTCGCTGCATGTGAGCTGTTCCAAGTAAAGCTGCCTTTTGCAATTATTATTATTGTACAATTCATCAAGTGTGATGGTTAATGTGCACAGGCACAAGTTAGCTTTTCAGCCTTGACAGTCCCCTATGGGAAATAACCTTGCGAAGGCAAGGGAGGACTTCCTACCCGCAAATTACACCTTCTCTTTCCAGTTGTTCAATGATTCCAACAAATCTTTGGCAATGACCCTGGGATACGGCAAACCTCCCGTGTTCGTTCCTTTTTGCAGAGTGATTAGAGCTGCAGCTTTTCCTCGCTGTTTTGTGGCAGAGAAATGGCACGGGAGATGAACTATGCTGCCAGGCCTGGAGGTGGGTTGCAAGCAGAGAAATCCACCTACCAGCTCCTGTCAACAACCTGCTGTCAGCTGTTTTTGAAAAGAAAGAGCAGAGAAAGTACCACAGCAGAGCCCGTAAGAGAGCCAGGGAACCGGATGAGAGAAAGAAAGAGAGTGTGGGGAAAGAGACAGCAAGAGAGAAAACAAGAATCACAGAGCAAGAGAAAAAAAGAAGAATATGCAAGGAAACAAGCAGAAAAGAAAACAAGGACCAAACAGAAGAGAAGAAGGAGGACGAGGAGCAAGAGAGGGAGGAAAAGAGAGATAGAAACGAAAGCAATTGAAAGACAAGTGAGGGGGAAAAGACACAAAAGCATTCTGCCTGAGTTTACCTTTTCCAATAAGCAAGCGAGTTGGAAAATCATCTAAAAGCAATTAATTAGAGTACTCTGATGAAGTGGGATCTTCCTATGAAAAGGGGCACCGGGAGAAATGGATTGCATTTACTTTGATAGTTAGCCCAACAAAGAACTTAAAAGGCAAAGTTGATTGGTTTAGAAATAGTCATCTGTCCGGTTACATCACAGGAATTAAAGCGTCCAATAGTATGTAGGTGTGACCAGAGAAAAGAGCATTGTATTCCTGAATAAATGTAAAAGAAACATTTGCAAAGGAAAAACATCGAAATAGGTACAGGAGTAAGATTCATTCTCAGCGCTTCCCAAGATGGAGTTTGATGGAGTAAGAGCCAAGGTGGCGCAGTGGTTAAATGCAGCACTGCAGGCTACTTCAGCTGACTGCAGTTCTGCAGTTCGGCTGTGGGAGGTGATCTATGGGAGGTGATCGGCAGGAGGCGGTCTCTCAGGTACCCAGGTCCGATGCCATGTAGGGCTTTATAGGTAGTGCCTATAGAGCCAAGGTGGCGCAGTGGTTAAATGCAGCACTGCAGGCTACTGCTAGATCAGCAGGTCAGCGGTTCAAATCTCACCGGCTCAGGGTTGACTCAGCCTTCCATCCTTCCGAGGTGGGTAAAATGAGGACCCAGATTGTTGGGGGCAATATGCTGACTCTCTATAAACCGCTTAGAGAGGCCTGAAAGGCCTATGAAGCGGTATATAAGTCTACTGCTATTGCTATTGCTATTGCTAGTGACCAGCACCTTGAAGCGGGTCCGGAGACTAATGGGTAGCCAGTGCAGCTCGCGGAGGATAGGTGTGACGTGGGTGTACCTGTGTGCACCCACAATCGCTCACGTGGCTGCATTCTGGACTAACTGAAGTCTTCGAACACTCTTCAAGGGCAGCCCCATGTAGAGCGCGTTACAGTAAGGCTGGATTCATACACACTCCTCAGTTTCCTCATGTCAAAACAAGAGCAAGTACACTACGTTGCACAGAAATTCTTTTCCTTTGAAAGAATTTCCCCAAAGTAAACTGAGCAAGGTAAAGATCTTTTCTTCGTGACTGCAATGGAAAGTACCACTCTTAGCAACTGCTAATGAAGTAGAGTCGTTTGACACTGTTAAGTATTCTTTACAATCCATTTTTATATGTGAACCAAATTCTGATATTACCAGAATGTAACTGCTGACTTCACTTTACTTCTTTTTTTTTGGCTTTGGTGGGAAGGCAGCAATTTAAATATCTTTTGTTTTAACATCCCAGTTAAAGTTCTAAGAGATTCCTGAAGGGTCTTAAAGAATATGTAGACAGGTGCTAAAGACATGAATAAAGCATTTCCCCATAGATTATAAATCTTGTCAACATGGAATTATCATCAGGAGCCAAGGCAACAGCCTACAATTAATTCAGAATTATTCAGATTACCATAGAAACTCAGCCAAGATATCAGATTTTTTTGTGTGTGTAATTCCTGACTTCAAACATTCAAGTATACTCTGTAATTTACATAGTAATGGTGCAATAGTGAAAGAAAGCACAGAAGAAATATTGAGTTTTGATAACTCCATTCTCCCCCCCGCCAAAAAAAAAATCTTTGACATAACAAAAATTAAGAAAAATTAAATAAAAAGCAAGAAAACCTCCCTTGGGGATTTGTTAATAGCCTTTCTTTTTCCCCTGATGGGGAATGAATTGTCTGAATGGAACGTTATGAAGCAGTTATTTCTTCTACTTGGCTGTTATTAGAAACAGCATCATATAAAATCATTGGGAATAGGCAGTATACAAATTATATAAAATAGTATATAGTAAATATACTATAGTATATCTGCCAGAGTGAAGGGAGGATTAAGAGAATTTAAATATAGTAAAATATTTAAATTCTCTTAATTCTCCCTTCACTCTGGCAGATGAATTCCACATCCAAGAGACAAATATATTATTGGACCTCTAATTATTCTGACTGTTGTAGCAGAGTCTGAAAGGAACTATTCTACGTATATAAGAGCTCCCATAATAGGCAAGTTGTAAATTAAACAAACACATAGGTTATCCTATTTCAGCTGCCAAGATCCAGGACACACTACTTTCTTTTTCATATCTTTTTGCTGTCATCTTGCGATCATCTAGATCGGTGTTTCACAACCTTGGCCAGTTTAAGAGTTGTGGACTTTAACTCCCAAAATTCCTCAGCCAGCTGGGGAATTCTGGGGTTGAAGTCCATGCCTCTTAAAAGTATCATCTCATCAAGAGAGCGTGTGATCGATTTATGTCTGAAAAATTAAGCATTTATATCTCTTTAAAAAAAAATAGAGGAATTAAACGTGCATGAACTCTGTCCTTTTTAAATAAAACAGATTTGCATAAAGTTAATCTTAGATTAGCCTTGTGCATATTTTGAGAAAAGCCTCAAACAATAGGACATTTTATAACAACTGAAAAGGCTTTCCAAATCAAGCATCAGAATTTTAGTAACATTCTTAAATATTGTGCAATTCAAGCAGTTTGGCTATTTTTCCCATGCTTTCTCTCATAACATTTAGTAACTTCTGAATTCTAAGAAACACGAAATTTTCCCCAGAGTGGTTTAGATCTTTGTGACGGCTTAGCTGTCAGGGGAAAGGGTGGCATTTGTGTGACTTTTTGTTAAGAAAAACAGAGTTAGTATACCGGTAATTTATCATAGCAATAGCAATAGCGGTTAGACTTATATACCGCTTCATAGGGCTTTCAGCCCTCTGTGTGTGTGTGTGTGTGTTATATTTGTGTTGCAAACAAAGGCAACAGTAAAAGTATTGGGTTTCTGTCGTGATGGATTCTTGTGACGAGCCAATTGACCGATAATGGAAGCTGTTAGCTTCCTCCCATAATTGGGGAATATATATTATATATATTTCAGTGTTAATTTGTCCATCTCTAAGATATGAATCTTATAGCTTCACTTTTCAGATCAGAGCTGCAAAAACCTGGATGGCCATTAAATGGCAAAGAGTAATAGAAAAAAATTAACTCCCTGCTGCCTTCGGGAAGTCAATTGAATTTTTGGAACCCAGATCCAGTAGCCCTTATACAGACCCCAAGCTAGAAGCTGACTTCATACCTATTTGATCTTTCCAGTAATCAAAGTAGCAGCTCAGTCAAGTCTATCTTGTAAAAATAAAACAAAAGGGGAGGGGAGGAGGCTCATTTACCAACTCTTCGGTTGCATGTTTTGCTTTTGCTAATAGACATTATATTGCTGTAAAAGCCATTGCTCCAAGGGATAAATGATCACTTAGTTACTTATTACCAACAGTTACTTGTGTTTCTAAGGAAATGCAGCACAGGGGTACAATAGAGGGAAAGCAGAACCATTAACGTCCTATTTGCATATGGGGGCTGCAAAGAATTGAATCGTAGGGTCTACGAAAACAAGTTCTTAATATGTTGAGGATGCATCAACCTACTTTTCTAGGAAACAGTATTACAAGCCCAGTTTGGAGACGTCTAGAGATACATCCTAGAATAGTCTCTAATCCAGTGGTTCTCAACCTGTGGTCTGTGGAGTCGGGGGTGGGTTCCTACCAGTTTGCACTTATTCGGTAGAACCGGTTCATCAAATCTACCGAACCGGTTAGAAGAGGTTCCACCAGTGGACCCGGAAAGCAGGCCACACCTACAGAAGAGGTTCCAAACTTTTTTGAAACCCACCACTGGTCCTTGGATATGATTATTCTACCCTATCCTGCTCCTATTTATAAAACTCAGTGCCTCTGTGAAAGGGAAGGATGACTACTGCGTTTGTGGTGCAATCAGAACATTGTGTGTGTTGAAGTTGTTTTAACGCAAACCAAAGATGCCTTTTAAAAAACAAGTTTATATCATATTCTTATGCATGCCAGTGCTGTGCGTGAGGGAATTGAAGGTGGTTCTGACAAGTGTTGTCAGAATATCCGCTCACATGGGCGGCAAGCCACTCCCATCTGGTCACATGGGCGGCAAGCCACTCCCACAAAGGAGGCCACACCCACAGAGTAGGTTTGAACAATTTTTGAAACCCACCACTGGGGGGGGGGGCACATCACAGGGGGCCCGTGAAGACTTGAAGAAATGTTATGATTTCAATCTTGAGTTAAATCTTGGGGGTTTGTGGCCACAAAAAGTATTTAAAGGAGGTCCATAGTGAAGAAACGGTTGCTAATCAATACTCTAATCTATCGTTATTGAGGAAGGGGTATCAGCAACTTTAGTTATCCTCCCCCTTTTAAACCCCTGTAGTGAAGGGGGAGGAAATATCTTGAAAGGCCCAGATAAGAACTAATCAAGCAGAACAAACCTTTCAATCTAGATAGTAGACAGAAACTAGCTACGCCTAGGAAACACAAAATGCTGGCAATTCTTTAGAAACAAGATTTCATTGTCCCTCAAGGAAAAAGAAGGATGAAGCTTATTTTCCCTTTGTTCTGTTTTCCATTGAAAAGGAGATGACTTCTTTTCACCCCTTGTTAGGCAGTTCGGTATCTTATTTTTGCACCAATTATCTTGCAGGGGTTTGCTTTTTCCTGGCATCTTATACCTAACCTGGTGTGCGAAAGCTATGTTGAAAAGCAAAAAAAGATGATGATAAAGGGAAATAAATTATATGGTGCCATTTCCTAGCGTTGAGGTGTCTGTCTGGAGAAATCGGCCTCCTCCTGTTCCTTTTAAATGAGAAAATGGGACGATCTCACAAGAAATAAACAGAATCAAACTTTATTTTAAAGAAAGGGGAAGATAATGCATAAAATCCCCTTTAACTTTGAGTACTCGCATTTAAAATATTTGATGACAAAGGAAATAAAAATACAGAGCTAATTAAAACATTGGCAGTACCTGAAAATAACATCTAATGGTGAAATATAAGGCTTTAAGCAGTTTACAAGATATTCAATGTGTTGCTAATATAGAAGCAGCTCTGAAGTAAAGAGATATTAACTTCTGTAAAATGTACAAGAATGAGTTTGTATATAGAGATTATAATGGAGACAATAAATTAGACTAAAAAAAAACACATTACTTTATTTTGTTTCTCTTATTTGAATTTATTATTCAATTTCAATGGGCTCATTAAAATAAAAGTAATTGTATTTCAGTATTTATAGCCACCTTTGTTACATATTCTTTCAGATAAACTGATGCCTGGAGCAAAACTCTCCTTCCTTGCTTTCATGAGTTTTTGTACCTTTTTTTCCCCTTTTTAATAGAAGCCAAAAATATTCTTGTCCTCTTCCCAACCTCCTTATTCTTATTTCTCATATTTACCTTTTTTTTCCAAAGACAATATTTTTTCCTTTCTAGTTTGGGTAACCCAAATGTTTATATGGTTCAGTTTTACCAATGTAGATGTAGATTAAGGAAATCTGCTTAGAATACATATAATCTATTGGGAATGTCTGAGTCTGTTGCTGTTAAGGAAACGCCACTCACAACAAAAAAATATTCTCTAAATGCAAAATTGTTTCCGTTGTTAAACAAACTGCTTTGAGTTTTCTGAAGGCTTTTAAGTATGACCAAAAACAAAACATTGCCAAGCAGATCTGTCAGCCCTTCAAGGAAGATCAGAGGGCAAATCCAAAGTTCTGGAACCTCCTATTGACATCCAAATTAAAAAATCTCAAAAAGTCAAATCAGTACTGCTGTAAATTTAAAAAGAAAGCCAAATTTCTGCTAGTTTGTATTACATAATTTCCATAATTGGTGTAGACATTATTTGAGAAGACATCCTAACAATATGGATAATGATTTCTGCAAAAGTAGGACTGCATAGCCTCCTTTCATGCCACCCAGTATTTAAGGCATCTTTTTATTCCCGGAACAGCCCCTTGCTCTGGTAAGGAGGAATTAATATCAGGAATAATATCAGACAAATAATCAAGCAGTAAATAAATTGAATTGAATTGAATTTATTGGTCTTGTATGCCGCCCACTCCCGAAGGATTCCGGGCGGCTTACAATAAACAAAGGAAGGGGATAAATAGACAATAGACAAACAGCAATTTGAAATACACAACATTCATAGTTCCCGTGGGACTGACTATTTCAACAGCCCCCCAGCCTGCCGGAGCAGCCAGGTCTTCGTGGCTTTGCGGAAGGCCCGGAGAATAGTAAGGGTCCGGATCTCCACGGGGAGCTCGTTCCAGAGGGCTGGAGCTGCAACAGAGAAGGGTCTCCCCCGGGGAGTCACCAGCCGACATTGGCTGGCAGATGGGATCCGGAGGAGGCCTAGTCTGTGCGATCTAATCGGTCTTTGGGAGGTAATTGGCAGGAGGCGGTCTCTCAGGTACCCAGGTCCGATGCCATGTAGGGTTTTATAAGTAATGACCAGCACCTTGAAGCGAGTCCGGAGACTAATAGGTAGCCAGTGCAGCTCGCGGAGGATAGGTGTAACGTGGGTGTACCTAGGTGCACCCACGATCGCTCGCGCGGCTGCATTCTGGACTAGCTGAAGTCTTCGAACACTCTTCAAGGGCAGCCCCATGTAGAGCGTGTTACAGTAATCCAGTCTTAATCAATAAATTACCAGGTAGAATAACAGCCACCCCCAACACTGACAAGGACAACTACTCTACCATATCAACACAAACCATACTTCCTATTTCCTTCTAGAACTGAAGATATCACCTAGTCAGGTAACAAAAAGTCTGCAAACCAACAACCAAGGTCAGAGAACCGCAAAGATGTTGCCAGCAAGGTCAGAGAGCACCTGGGCCGCATCAACACAAGGATAGTATCAGGGTCACATGAAGTGTTAGCACTGCTTTATACTGCTTTGATAAGACCACGCTTGGAATGCTACATCAAGTTTTGTTCATCAAGATACAAGAAAGATGTTGAGACTCTATAAAGAGTGCAGAGAAGAGCAACAAAGATGATTAGGGGGTTGGAGGTTAAAACATATGCTGAATCCTTACAGGAACAGGGTTTATCTAGCCTAGTGAAATGTAGAAGGTGGGGTGACAGGATAGCAACGGGCCAATATTTGTCAAATGACGAGGTGGTCAACCTATTCTCCAAAGCACCTGAAGGTAGGGCATAAAGCAATGGATGGAAATTAATCAAGGAGAGAAGCAACCTAGAACAGGAGAAGTTTCTTGGCAGTGAGGACAATGAACCAATGGAATGACTTGCCTCCAGACGTTGGGGGTGCTCCATCACTGGAGATTTTCAAGAAGAGATTGGACAGCCATTTGCCTTAAATGGTACAGGGTATATCCTGCTTGAGCAGGGGGTTGGACTAGAACACCTCCAAGGTCTCTTCCAACTCTGTTATTCTGTTAATTACAAAGCACAAAACCGTCAAGAATTCAGTTCTTGCTTCTTGACTGTGTCACCATCTTGTCCCCAAGCAAAGAAGAGGCAAAAGTGTACATTTAACATTAGCTTCAAGCATTTGAAGCTAATGTCAGCAAACAGGGTTTCGATTAGTTTGCCCATGCTCCAGAAATGTGAGCAAACTAACAATCTGAGCTTGGCTGTTATAGTTTTATGATAATGAATTCAACTGAGGCTGCCTTGATTTCTATGATGCTTTCTGAAGAGACAGAGAAACACCAAAATATAAGACTTGAATGCAGCCACAGCACTTTGTCCTCTGTGTCAAACTGCAGAAATTCAGCCTTCCTGTGAGGGTAACAAATGAGTTTGTTTTGTTGCACATGACAGAACCAGGACATCTAAAATTCTTCTGTTTTTCTTTGCTTATTTCTACTGCTGTTCAATCAAACAAACAAAATCTATTACAAATAAAGTCTATTCAATTGAGCCATGCATTTATTACTATAATAATTACTTTATGCGGTTCCCCAACAAATGCGTGCTCGACAAAAGCGCGCCTGACAAAACCGCGGTGACAAAACCGTGAGTTCTAAATCACGCCAATGAAATAGTTTCTAATCATTTTAGAGGTAAGAATGAGAGAGAACATTTAATACTGTGCTACACATCTGATCTGCAGAACTTTGCTTAAAAATAAATATGGAGTATTTTATAGGGCTTTTACCAGAATGACAGAGATTATGTATTTGATTTTGTAGCTTTCAGGGGAAATATGATATATGTATTTTCACCAGCTGTACCAGGGGTGGGTTCCTGCCAGTTCTAACCTCTTCTATAGAAGAGGTTCCACAAATCTACAGTGCCGTTTAGAACCGGTTCCAACTCCCTCCCTCCGTCCGTCTGCACATCATCAAGATGAAGAGAGAGAGGTAGGAATTCTGGGAGTTGAAGTCCACAAGTCTTAAAGCTGTCAAGTTTGAACACCTCTGGGGTTTTTTTCTAAAGGGTTAGTGGTGCAAGGGTCTTGTAACTTGACAGCTTTAAGACTTGTATACTTCAATGCCAGAGTTCCTGAGCCAACATGACTGGAGGAGGAATCCTGGGAGTTGAAGTCCACAAGTCTTAAAGCTGTCAAGTTTGAACACCACTGGGGTTTTTTCCCCTAAAGGGTTAGGGGTGCAAAGGTCTTGTAACTTGACAGCTTTAAGACTTGCGTGCTTCAAATGCCAGAGTTTCTGAGCCAACATTTTGGTTGCTAAGCAAGAATGTTGTTAAGTGAGTTTCATCACATTTTGCAAGTTGGCCATGCACACCCAGTCACATGACTGCCAAGCCACTCCCACTGAGCCACATGGCTGGCAAGCCACTCCCACAAAGCAGGCCACACCTACAGAAGAGGTTCTAAAAAAATTTGAAACCCGCCACTGAGCTATGCTACGATAATGGTATCATCATTCTCTTTTGTGATTTGTATTATTCCACACTGGAACTATATCCCTGCAGTTTTTATTTTGACTTTTCAATTTTCAATTTTGGAAAGGGAAAGGAAGAGAGGGAGGGGGAGGGAAAAGAGGGAAGAGGAAGGGGGAGGGGAAAGGGAGGGGAAAGGGGAAAGGGGAAAGGGGAAAGGGGAAAGGGGAAAGGGGAAAGGGGAAAGGGGAAAGGGGAAAGGGGAAAGGGGAAAGGGGAAAGGGAAAGGAAAGGTTTATGAAAAGGACATAATATTTTTTAATTCCTCAGAGAAAAGAGATATTTCAGAGTACGGGATCAGAGACCAAAGGCATGGAAACATAAGTCTAATTAAAGTACTTAATGAAAAAAAAAACATTTTGTTATCCTAGCAGAATTCTAAATTTAGATCTGGTGATAATATGTTACTGAACTCAAATCTTTCTGGAAATAGTTCAAGAAAACAATAGTTAGAACAATATAATTAGAAAAATGCCGTAACATCCTCCCAATGTGAAATCCAGTACTGTTTTGTATATACTTGTGATGATTGTAAAATAGAACATCTGCACAAATGGGAGGTTTGCTAGAGAATACCAAAGTATGTTCAACACTAAAGCTCAACAGCAGAAATCAATCTATATGCAATAAAATCCCAAAATTGTCTCCTGGGACACAACTAGAAATTATGTGAAACTATTGGCAGTCCTAAACCTTTGAAAGAGGATGTTTGGCAGCCCTCAGTTGCTTTTGCAATGGAAAATAAAATCTGTAGATCTGCTTACAGTGAGAATATACTGCTGAAAATATATTCTCAGAACTAGTTCATCTGGTGGGGAAAGTGAGCTTATATATTTTGATGGTCTACAAAGTTCGGCTTTTTTTTCTTTTAATGTTGCAACTTAGACCTTCCTGGGTTCAAGAGATGAAAATGGATCACATAGAAATTGCAAGGTTTGCTTTTAGAGCATAGTGCGGTTAGACACGGGTTAGAAGGAAATCTGCATATGAAATATGCTGAAGTAACGCATCTATTTTAGCCCATCTGCTGGCTTGGCTGTTAATCTGTTTGGTAGACACATATTGTTAGTTCCTCAAAATACGAGCTATGCATGTCCGTTAGCTGACCCATGTATTATGACATCCTGTA
Organism: Thamnophis elegans; assembly: GCF_009769535.1. Classification (NCBI taxonomy): domain Eukaryota; kingdom Metazoa; phylum Chordata; class Lepidosauria; order Squamata; family Natricidae; genus Thamnophis; species Thamnophis elegans. The sequence goes on from NC_045548.1 coordinate 1,988,852, forward strand.
GACATACTTTCTGTAACTCAAGGGCAAATCTTGAGGGGTGTTTCCAAAATGAACAGATGGCTTTAGCTGAAAGTGATAAACTATATAAGGAAGTTCCTGAATTTCACTCAGTGTTCAGGCCATTTATTCTTTGCTGTGAACCTGCGCAAATAAACTTTTCCTTCTCTGAAGAGCTGGCTTGTGTGTCCTGTCATTTTCTACAACACTCTTCCTCTTTCTCCTCTTTTTCTCCTCCTTCTCCCTTCTTCTTCTTCTTCTTCTTCTTCCTCCTTCTCCTCCTGGCATCCATTTACAGCAACTATTCAAAATTAAACTAAAATAAAAAGAGGAGGTTGCTGAGGCAAGTAACAAGAGAAGGGAGTGACAGAATTGCCTTGTAGTAGATTTTCATCAGTGGTGGGTTTCCATTTTTTTTACTACCAGTTCGCTTGTGTGCATGCGTTCGCTCGTGCACGTGTGCAACACTTCTGCGCATGCACAGAAGCATCTGGGCAGGTGGGCGGAGCCTCCCACTGCCACTACTACCGGTTCACCCGATATGGGCTGAACTGAGAGCAACCCACCTCTGATTTTCATGTATCCATCTTCAGAAGGGAGCCCCACTGAGTTCAATAGAATTTGTTTCCCTGTGAGACCAGCTAGGATCTCAACCCTCATCTCTTTTGAGTAAACAATGTTACATTTTTTTAAAAAATAACTTGTGAGGTACCTACATATGGATACATTCCTAGTTTTCATTTGCAGAATGGAAGAGCAAGTGATGACCTTAAATAAGGAGAAGTTGTGGTTCCCCACCAGTGGTGGGATTCAATTTTTTTTATTACGGGTTCTGTGGGCGTGGCTTGGTGGACGTGGCATGGTTTGGTGGGCGTGGCTTGGTGGACGTGGCAAGGGAAGGATACTGAAAACTCTCCATTCCCTCCCAATCAGCTGGGACTCAGGAGGCAGAGAATAGATGGAGGAGGGCCAGTCAGAGGTGATATTTACCAGTTCTCCGAACTACTCAATATTTCCGCTACCGGTTCTCCAGAACTCGTCAGAACCTGCTGAATACCATTTCTGTTCTCCACATGTTGTTGGATTTATGACCAATCAATCACGGCCAACTTGGTTAACACTGAAAATAAATTGATAGAACAATTCAGAATTTTTGATTAATATTAATAATCCCAGGTTACCAATATGTTCTGTCCCCCCTTCACGGCTCATAACAAACGGCAGACAATTAAACTTAAAAGGAACTTTCTTTATCAGTTCTCAATTCAAACTGGCTTCGAGCCCAAAAATAACAGAAATACAGTCTCTTTCAAGCAGATAACAGAATACAAAACAACTCTTACAAGCAATGCACTTCTTCCAAAGTCTCCACGAATCAGGGTTACATGAAACACCAAAGCACTTATCCAAGTGTATCAAGCAATGTTATACGAACCCAGGAACGCAGGAAGGAACGCTGACTCCTGCGGCTAGGGCGTGGCAGCATCCGTCCTTTTATCTCCAAACCTGCCTCTAACAAGCCCCAGCTGCATAATGAATCTTGTATCCTGAAAAGACTCACAGCAGACACCTGCTGAGTCACAACACCAATGCTTCTAATTTCTTCTCATTTTTATCATTTTTGTAATAACTGCAACAAAAAACACATGGCATCACTTTGTTATATAGGAACGCAAACTCGCATCTGCTAAAACAATGTCTCCTGCAAATGGTCTTCTGCATTTTTCCAGAGAAGAACATAATCAATGTTGCAGGGCATCAGAGCCATTATTTTCCACTGCTTTCTGGCCTCAAAATTTCAATTTATTGAAAGCAATGGTACTTTTGTCGCATGGTGAGTTCAACTGATTTCTTCCGGCATAATTGGGAACGCTCTTGCCTACAAGTCTGGAAAACATCTCCCAGCAGTTTTGCCAGTGCTGAACTATCTGAACCAATTTAATTATGGTAATTAATAATCTGTTTCTAATTCTACATCAAATTGGCTGCATTTTAAAGGACCATACAGACAAATGTACATGTACAGAATACACACCTCCCCAAATATGCATTTCACCAATTATGTACATCCCATTCAAGCACTGCTTCCTTTTTATACTGTATGCCTCCCACGGGAATATCTGCATTTATTTTTTTTTTGCACTTTCCTTAATATATTAAATTTTAATACACATTTTCAGTATGTATTTCTGGCTCAGAGAATTGCACTGCAAAACTAAGTACTGTAAATTCAGAAGAGTAATAATATTCTAGCTTGCATGCTGCTTTAAGAAATGTATATTTGAAAACTTCTTATCAAAATGCAAATGGAACAAAATTCTTTCCTCTTTCATGCATATATCTGAAGCTTTGAATATTAAATATTTATAACGTGTATCACAGTAAAATAAAATTCTAAATTCTAACTACTAAATTGTCATTTTAAGATGGTTATTATCTGAAGTTTATTCCATGCTGTCTTGTATATATAAGGAGTCCCTTGATTCAAGGTCAGTTCTGGACATATTGAAGTAGTTTTCTTGGCAAGTACACCGAAATGGTTTGCAATGCCTTCTTCCAGGATAATGTTTCAATCTCCCAGTTTATTCAACAATTGTGGGATTTCCTCCCGGTTTTCTTGCCAGACTGGAGTCATGATCAGCTAAAATTGGCTACGGATTGCTATTTACAGCAACTAAACACTTCAAAAAAAAATAGAATATTAAACAAAGCAACAGTCTCGAAAAAGGGAAAAAAAACAATTTGAAATGCAATTTTAATATTCCACGTGCAGATTTAATGGATTTAGCTCTAATAGGTTTCAAAAGGCAACCAAGCTGTGGAGAGAAATTTGGGGAAATACAAGATGAAATCCAGAAATGAAGGTCTCCAGCTGTTGTTCCAGACACTTTAGATAGGACTGGTGAAAGTGTGGCATCTGGAAGGCCACAATTGTCACTTGGATCCATTCAGTTATACCTGAAACTTGTTTTCTGTGAAACTGTCAGGTGCAAAAGATCAGATTCACATGTGAAGATCCAATTAAACTAATTTATTGTTAAAAACCTATGTACAACTAACAGTCAAGTCCTGTTTGAAGTTAGATAAGGGTCAACAGAATTCAAGGGAGTTGGATTTAGTTTGCTTATGGCAACATAAGGCTACTGGGCTAATCCCTCTTTTAACTCCATCCCCAGGTTCTGCTACTCCTGCTATGGAATCAGACATCAAACACTGAAAGAGGGGGAAAGGCTGTACTTTCTATAGCAAAATTGGAGTGGAATCTTCATTGGTATTGATAAAATATAATAAGAGCCAAAATCATTTTTTGCTGATGGACACAGTTTTTATTTTAGCTTAAATTGATATAAATTTTTTCAAAGTTCACACTGAGCAGGAGAAAATTATACCTATCACTTTCCCTGCAGTGTGAAAGTGTAATCCAGTCAAAATCCTCTTCGCACTCACAAGTGAGTTTTTTATATATATATAATTTGTCTACACCAGCTCTGCTGGCTGGAGAATTCTGGGAGTTGAAGTCCACAAGTCTTAAAGTTGCCAAGTTTGGGAACCACTGAGTCTACACAAAGTAATTGGCTCACTTCAGTATTTGATTGGGCTGGAAAGTCAGTGCTTGATTTGCAAAGATTCTTGCTGTTTACAAGTTGGGCATGTTTATTTATCAAACCAGATAATTCTTTTGTAATTGCAAGACATCCAAAATCACTAAATGGGCAGGTGGTCTTGAAATTGAATAAATAAATTTTAGGCTCTGGCAAGTCAGTGGTTGGATTAAAAAAAATTACTACCAGTTTCGTGGGTGTGGCTTGGTGGGTTTGGCAGGGGAAGGATACTGTGAAATCTCCATTCCCCCCACCATCAGCTGGGAATTGGGGGGACAGAGAATAGATGGGTCAGTTGGTTCTCCAAACTACTCAAAATTTCCTCTACCAGTTCTCCAGAATACCATCTCTCTGGCAAGTCTATATGGAAAGAAGAAAGGGTAACTAACTGGAACCTGCTGGTATAAAAGAGACTTCTTAAGAATCCAATATAAGCGCTGCTAATAAGATTGAAAAGTTCGCTTACTTCAGAATCCATTCACCACAAGAGATCGCTAGGAATCCCACGAAGGAGCCAATGAGACATCACCTTATTAATAGCAATAGCAATAGCAGTTAGACTTATATACCGCTTCATAGGGCTTTCAGCCCTCTCTAAGAGGTTTACAGAGTCAGCATATCGCCCCCAACAATCCTGGTCCTCATTTTACCCACCTATGAAGGATGGAAGGCTGAGTCAACCTTGAGCCGGTGAGATTTGAACATCCGAACTGCAATAGCAATAGCAGTTAGACCTATATACCGCTTCATAGGGCTTTCAGCCCTCTCAAAGAGGTTTACAGAGTCAGCAAGTTGCCCCCACAGTCTGGGTCCTCATTTCACCCACCTCGGAAGGATGGAAGGCTGAGTCAACCTTGAGCCGGTGAGATTAGAACCGCTGAACTGCAGATAACAGTCAGCTGAAGTGGCCTGCAGCCTAACCACTACGCCACCACGGCTCATTTTTGAGCTCATTATTGTTCCTTCACACACACACACACACACACACACACACACACACACACACACACACACACTGTCCCATTTGTAGTATTCCATCTCTGAATAATATGCCTGCAGATGGTTTTATAAAGAAAAAAAAACCTGCTAAATTCATAATTCTTAGATTTGATCGTGTATCTTGCCATGCAACTTATTTTAAAAGCCAGCCGATGCTGAATATGACTGATTTCCTTGCTTTAGAAAAATCACTTCCATGGCACTTACACATCTTTATTGTCATGAAATACAAGTAGCAACAGTGTCAGGAACACGGACAAACTTCCATTCCATACACAGGAGGCCATTAGGAAAATCTGAAGTCATACTTAAGTGTATCATTTTGAAGGTTATATGCCAGTGAATTAGAATGCTGGAAACTATGCGACTCTACTGATCTGCCCAATATTTCATTTGCCTTAATATGAGCCGAGGTGGTGCAGTGGTTAAATGCAGCACTGCAGGCTACTTCAGCTGACTGCAGTTCGGCTGTTCAAATCTCACCGGCTCAGGGTTGACTCAGCCTTCCATCCTTCCGAGGTGGGTGAAATGAGGACCCGGATTGTTGTTGGGGGCAATATGCTGACTCTGTAAACCGCTTAGAGAGGGCTGAAAGCCCTATGAAGCGGTATATAAGTCTAACTGCTAACTGCTATTAATAGTGTACAGTACACTAAATGGCTCCTTGATGGGGATGCATTCAGCTTCCAAAGTCTAAAGCCAGGAACACACTGTATATTTAAATTGAAATTGTAATTTAATAAATTTGTATGCCGCCCAATCCCGTAGGACGCTGGGCAGCTTACAGAAACAAGATAAAAACAATTAAAAAAATAAGAATAAAAATACAGTTATTAAAATTACACAACATCCATTCTGTCTAAGCGGGGTTGGACATTGATCAACAGCCCCAGGCCTGCCGGAAACAGCCAGGTTTTGGTGGTTTTTCGGAAGGCCGGGAGAGTGGGGAGGGTCCGGATCTCTGCGGGTAGATCGTTCCACAGGGCCGGCGCAGCTACAGAGAAGGCCCTCCCCCGAGGGGCCGCCAGCCGGCATTGTCCGGCCGACGGCACCCGGAGGAGGCCCAACCTGTGAGATCTTGTTGGTCGTTGGGAGGTATGTGGCAGGAGGCGGTCTCTCTTTAAAGAAGTACTTTATAACTTCTAAAAAGCAGGAAGAGTATAACCTATCTAACTAAATTATGGATGCATTTCATTATATGTTAATTTGTTTTAAAAAATTAATAAGTTTTTCGTTTTATAGGAAAGCAACCGAACCAACTCGATATTTTATTTGGAACAGGAAGGGCATGCCCAGGTTGTACGAATACCGTACCATTTTATAAGCTTCTCATCATTATTATAAGTTCAGTATTCATTCTTTCAAGCAGTGAACGGAGCAGGATAAATAATTGATTCTTGTCCTAAAGGCGGAAGATCTATATCTCAACTTTCAATGGATAATCAGGTGTCTCGGTGCAGTATAATTTCTGCAAGAAATGACAAGTGTGAACAATTGCATTTTTTTGTAACAACATACACTATTGTTATAAACACATATGCCTTCTTCTTTTGAAAAACATTCAGGTATGCTGTAAAAACTGAAAACTGATTTAGGCCATATAGATGACTGACAGATACATGTTCAGAAAGACCCAGTTAGAGGAGGAAGATTTGCTATTTATTAAGATTGGAGGGCATAGCAGGGGAATTTCCCCAATTGGAATAACTTACCTTGAAAACTGTAGCCAAAAATCTCTTAATCCAGGCAGGATTATTTTTAATCAGTTTAGAGTCAAGACCACGTGAGTAGAAGTCAGGATCAGCGTGGCATGCATGCTATAGGTTTGCCATCATGGTTTTAGGCTATGCTATTCCATCAATGGGTTTCCAGGATCCGAGAAACCATCTTGTCCTTTTCCTCAGAGAGCAAAACTTGTGTCTGTCTTTGGTCCAGTGTTTACTACAGATTTTTTTTCCTGTTTGTAGATGGGAAGAAAATTGGCCAACAGCCTACAATTTATCTTTTTAAAAAGCTAGAAATCTGCTCTAGTTTTTAAGGAACATTTTTGATACTAGCAGCTTTTCATTACCTCTGTCAGGAACAAAAGTGAGTGACAATTGGAAAACTTCATTATATGTCAGCAGAACTGAGGTGAATTAATAAGGTTCATATTTTACTTTGCTTGGAAAACATTTAAGCAAACAAACTATACATAACCTTATTTTTATGTATGAAGTATTGCTTTCCCCTTCATACAGCTCTTTTTTTTTATTCTGGTTTCCTGGAAAGGCATCTTAAATAAATGTTTGTATTTCATAAGAGAGAGAGAAAGAGACCAAACCACTTTTTCTTTTTAAGTAACAGTTTTTGATCTCCATCTTTTGGGCAGCTATATTTCCTAAGGGAAATTGCAAAACATGAAAACCATACCATAAAATAAAATAATGCAGAACAGAAAGCTAAGCCTTGACAACAGGGAGACAAATTCTTATTCCCAAGGAAGTTTGCCAAGACAAATTTGAAAAAAAATAAAAATAAACACAACTGATGCTGAGTACATGGACATGACCTTGGCAGGAATATAAAAAGGCACTGACCCTTTCTGGGATGTGCTTTTGACTTTCCAGTCTAAGCCTTCAGAGCTGAGGAATTCTAATGGTCCGTGGCACGACAAAACCGCGCTCGTCAAAATAGTGGTGATAAAACCGCATTGCTAAAGCCGCGACGTCATCACCGCGATGTCATCACCGCGGTGACAACAGTGCGGCGACAGAAGGGCGCTTTAAAACAGCGCGGCGGCAGAAAGCTGATTTAAATTAAGGAAAGGGTTAGGATTAGGTTTAGGGGTTTGCTTTAGGGTTAGGTTTAGGTTTAGGTTTAGGTTTAGGTTTAGGGTTAGGGTTAGGGTTAGGGTTAGGTTTAGGGTTAGGGTTAGGGTTAGGGTTAGGGTTAGGGTTAGGGTTAGGGTTAGGGTTAGGGTTAGGGTTAGGGTGCTGAGTGCTTTGGAAGGCGCGGATTTGCCTTCCGCGGTTATGTCATCGCGGTAGGGTCGCATTTTTCCTTAGCGCTTCGGACGGCGCGGATTTGCCCTCCGCACTTATGTCGGCGCGGAGAAGGGCTTCGCGGTTTTGTGGTGGAACCCTAATGGTCTCCACTCCAAGGTTCTAACTATATCCAAGCCTTCTTAGCTTTTTTCTAAGACTAATTCAGTGCTAGCATCTGCTCTGACCTTACAGCTGGTACTCATGTTACTGTGATTGGCCATCAGAGTCGTACCTTTTTATCTGCTTCATATTTTGTGTGATATATTAGAAAATAGCACACACTATTGTGTGTTCTGAAACAAAGTCTTGTTTGCTATCTTAATTGTACTAATTACATCTTTACTACTGTGGATAATGAATTATGCTGCCTTCTTAAACTTACCTTCAGAGGTGACTCTGACGCTGGAGTATCACACTTTGAATCAGTAATTATGTTCAGGAACTTACGCTATGAACTTCTCTTGAAAAAGCAATGGGTGACTTTCTTTGAAAGGCAAAGAAGACTTATACTTAGCTGATGTTTAGATTCAAAGGTAATTCTAAGAAGCTAAAAAGCCACTCATCTATCAGAAACCAACTGTAGTGTGAAGAAGGAAGTTAATAGGAGTATATTAAAGGATTGTAGCAAATCTCCTGAATTAGATCAAAGTACAGTCACTTCAGCTCCCTCCTTGAACTCATATCCTCTGAATGCATCAGACAATATGAGATGATGGGAACACCTTGGCTATTACCTGCTGTGGCTTTGACCATTCCTGGCAATACTGCAATGCCAACCTGTGATATAGAATGAATGGTGCAAGCCCCCATTGCACCTTTCCATTCTAAAAACTGCATCCTGCAATAAAGGATGCATTTGATTTTAACCAATAATCAGAAATATCTTCTTTAATTTTCTCTGCACTTGAAGAAGTCTTCTGGCCTCTTTCTGGAGCTACCTGTTTGCTTAATGACATTGTGTTACGGGAAAAGCTTTTAGACCCGAGTGTTTTGGCTGGAGTTTATTTATTCACCACAGCCATGTCTCATAACACTTACAGCATCAAACTCTATAAATTAAAAGGAAATATTTTCGCACATGCCAGACAGCTTTGTACATCTTAGAGCGAGCCAAAAATGGTCACCTAGAAGGAGTAGATACAATGGAAGATCTCAATGTTTGTGATACCAGAACCTTCTAAAAGGGGTGTTAGATTTTAATGTAATATGATTGCACATGTATACTGTCTTCTCTTATTTTTTCTTTAAAACTAGGATATGTTAAGTATATTGTTATGGAAGCATAAATATCATCAACATAGATTGGAGTTTGCTCAGAAGCGGAAATACACCAATGAGAGGAAGAGTGGGAAACAGAGGAGAGAAGAAAGATGGGAAGAGAGGGATAGGAGAGGAGGTAAGGGGGGAAGATGAGGAGGATAAGGAGGAGTGGAATGTAGAAAGAGAAGGAGAAAGGAAGGGGAAGTAGAGTAGGGAAGGATGATGGAGGGAAGAAAGGAGGTAGGAGAGAGGTAGAAGAAAGAGGTGTATGGAGAGCAGAAGAGCTAATAATGGGTTTTTATCTTTTTGGGTGTTGATGACAAGAGGAACTGATGTAATTGCTACTTAATATAATAGGATATTGGCTATGTAATAGTATACATGTGATTGTATGTTATGAAAATGGAAAATAAAAAAGTATATTAAAAAAATGTTTAATAAATTTATGAAACTCCCACCACCCCTTACTCTTAGGAATAAAAGTAACTACCGTATTTCATGGAGTTGAATTGAATTGAATTGAATTTATTATATTTCTATGCCGCCCTTTTCCCCGAAGGGGACTCAGGGCGGCTCACAACCCAAGTCAAGGGGGGGGGGGTACAAATAAGGAAAAAAAGAAAAAAAACACGAACAAAACAATACCACAATTTAAAAACACACAACAACCATACCATTCGAGGGGGGGACAAAAGCTCTTTAGCCCCAGGCCTGTCGGAACAGCCAGGTTTTAAGGGCTTTGCGGAAGGCCTGGAGGGTGGTGAGGGTTCGAATCTCCACGGGGAGTTCGTTCCAGCCACAGAGAAGGCTCTCCTCCGGGTAGTCGCCAGTCGGCATTGGCCGGCGGATGGAATTCGGAGGAGGCCTAATCTGTGGGATCTGATCGGTCTACTGGAGGTAATTGGCAGGAGGCGGTCTCTCAAGTACCCAGGTCCAATACCATGAAGGGCTTTATAAGTGGCGACTAGCGCCTTGAAGCGTATCCGGAGACCAATAGGCAGCCAGTGCAGCTCGTGGAGGATAGGTGTTACGTGGGTGTACTGAGGTGCACCCACAATCGCTCGCGCGGCTGCATTCTGGACAAGCTGAAGTCTCCGAATGCTCTTCATGGGTTGCCCCATGTAGAGCACATTGCAGTTGGGCTGACCCAGAAATAAATGCACCATGCAAATTTCAGTATATTTTAACTTATTGCCATCAACATTATTAGAAGATTGCTCATCTTTAACTTTTCTTTTATCACCCAAATAAACCATTCCCATGTTGAAAGGTTAGGATTTGAAAATAACAGAGAGAATGCTGAAAGTTGAAAGAGGAGATAAAAATACTGAACTTTATTGATACATATTGTTCAACAGACAAAGATGTGGATTCACCCCGCTGAAAGTCATAAGCCAATGTGACTGGTGAATGGTTAGATACATACAGGAGATTTATCTGTCTCACAATTCTTATTCTGAGTTTTGCTCTCTACTTTGCTTGGCTAACCCTGCAATATTGTTTTGGCACTTTGCCACTGGAAGGCTGCTCAGTTTTAAAACCACTTCTGTGCCCCCTTCACTAAAAGTTGCTAAGGCCCTCAGAGAATCATGAGCCACAGTTTGAAAACCTCAAGGTACATGATTAAACACATTACTGGCACTATCAGAATGAATCATACTGGCAGGCTGAGAAACATTGCACACAAGGAAAGCATTCAGAGAAAATTGGATCATGAGGTAGGGAGTTGAGTGGGATGTAGATGTGTCCACACTTACTTCACTCACTCAGCAATTTTCACACATACAGGATATAATCCAGTAAGGGGACTTGTATATAGGACACTTGGATATTTGTATACAGGAATTCCTTTATTTTATTTCTAAATGTTATATCATCAGGAACCATTTTTGATCCCCAAAGAGATTGTTATATCTCTTTCAAACAATGTTCACCCTTATTAGAGCAACCAGCCAAAATATTTGTTCCCTGAATAATTATAAACTCTCTATTGGTAGTTGATACATATTATGACAGATTGTGTTTCAGCTTTAGCTACATTCTGTTGTCCCACCCAACAGCTGGGTATTATTGTCTTCAAAAGTTGGCGACTTCATTTATATATTCACTATAGTATCAGACCGTCCAAACATTTAATTCAGAAATGACAGCTATTGACATTCGAAAATTTTTTAATAACAGTGGCAATTTATAATAAGCATGGTGGATGCATTCTTGTCCAATTAATATGTGTTTTGTAAAGTGTATTTCATAACAGAAACTGCCATGTTGTGTTCCTTAATCAAAAGACAGCAACATTTCAAAGAAAGAGCCCAAAGTTGTCAGATTTTCAGAGATTGTAAGTGACAGTAAGGGATGTCTGTCAAAAAAAGAGGAAAGGAGTAGTATTCATTAAGCATTCTTAAATGTAACGTCCTTCTGTCAATGTGACAGGGAAGGTAGCATTATCTTCAATACCTGAGGTGCCATTCACACCTTCAAGAAGAACACTTCACTTGTCTGACATGTTTGCAACTGAAGTTATGCACAGTGTAAGATAAACCATGACTGAAGTCTGCTTCAGACATGGAATGTTGCTGGAAAGAATAGTGAATGATTTTATGTCCACAGTCATAAAAATAAAGGTAATTCAATTAATTTAATTAGGTCCTGAAAAACTATAGTTGATGGGGAGTCAAAAAGTTATGTGTGACATAAAATAGTAATGCAGATAATTCACAGTGGTTTGAAGAAGGCTCTGCATAAAAAGGAATTAGAAGCCCAAATAGTTCTCCCTCTGAATGGGCTTTGTTGAGAGTCTGTGAACTCTCATTGGATTGGATCAGCTATGTGCTCAGTTTAAGAAAAGTCATCCTGAATTAACTAAGTGTCCTCAAGTGATACTAGCACCAGACAGCAAAACAAGAAACAATACATGGAGAGAAGGAGGATCCATGTTGCGATGTCACAATGTGCGGTCTCGGTACTCCGAGACTGCCGTTGACACTTTTGCTGCTGGACGGTCCATTGAGACCTAAGCCATCCAGTAGAGATGGTGATCAGGAAGACGAAGACTTGCTGGTCTCAGGGACATCACAAAGTCCCCGATCGACCCAAGGGAAACACTTCAAGCCAGCGGTAAACAGGCAGCCCACAGGCTGATGAAATCGGGATGCTCCGGAAGGAAGGAAGTGAAAAGAGAAAGTGAGTCCATCTGGTGGGGTATTTTTTCCTCACAGCAAAAGATGATGGGGTTGGAGCCCCAATATTTAAAGGGGAGAATGAAGATATAGAAAATAAAGATAAGACAATAGGTGAATTTATTAATGGAGCAAATGGAGCAAACTTGAAAGACCGCCTCCTGCCAATTACCTCCTTGCGACCTATTAGATCGCACAGATTAGGCCTCCTCCGAGTTCCATCTGCCAGTCAGTGTCGACTGGCAACTACGCAGAGGAGAGCCTTTTCAGTAGTAGCTCCGACCCTTTGGAACGATCTCCCCATGGAGATTCGTACCCTCACCACCCTCCAGACCTTCCGCACAGCCCTCAAGACCTGGCTATCCCGTCAGGCCTGGGGATAAAGAGTGTAATCTGTCCCCACCCGAATGATGAATGTTGTGTTTTATTTTTACTTGCACTGTTTTCATGTTTATTGTTTTATTGTCTTGTATCCCCCTCCCTATAAATTGTAAGCCGCCCTGAGTCCCCTCAGGGAAAAGGGCAGCCTATAAATAATAAACAAATCAAACAAATCAAAATCAAATCAAATGTGGGTGAAAGTGGAAAGAAGGAAATATGGAAAAGGGAATTCGATGAATTGGAGCTCTACCCCAGATTTCAGGACACAGAAGAAAAAAAATAGTAATGATGATGGACTTAAGAAGAGAAATTTTATCAGAAGCAAGATTGACAACCAAAGAAAAGGTAATTTTAGTAGCAGCTGGTAGGCAACGAGATTACCTGAGAGATTCTTCAAGCAACAAAGTGCGGAGAGAAATCTATAAAAACCTTGTAAAGGAGATAAAAAGAAGACTGATACCACAATTGGCAAGAGAGAGAAGACTGTTTTGTTACTGGAAAGATACAGGTTGACAGTGAAAGTTGATAATAAAAAATAAGTTGATTTTGGTGATTAATAAGTAGGAATTTTGTAACTCTTAGATTGTTTTAGATTGTTAGCAAATGTTTTTTTTGCTAACAATTAATTAACTATAATAACAATAATGAAATGATAATGGACACAGCTTAATGATATATACATGTATTGGCAATCTAGTAAAAGAAATTTGGATATAAATTGCAAATTGTGACTTGGGAAAAAGACCTATAAATTTTATTAACAAATTTTTATTTAGATCTTGTTATAAAGGTGTAGGGTTTTTTGGGAGGGAGGTCTGATGAGAGGAGATGGACATAAATAGTAAATGATTTTTATCCAATTATAATAACAACAAGGAAATGTCAACGGACATTGTTTAACAATATATACATGCTATGGTATTGGCAAAAGTAACTTGGATATAAATTCTAAACAGTGAGTTGGGGGAAAGGTGGGGGAAATGTTTAGAAACTTTATTAATTGACTTTAAAAGATGTTATAAAGGTGTAATGTTATTGGAGGATTTTTTTGAAATAGCTAATGAATGCCATTATGTGTAAGTATGAATGATTTGAGGTAAAAGCACGTTCAAATAATTGTAGTCAAATGAGAACTGTGGTACATTGATAGCAAGATATACAAAGATTTTTTTATTTAAAGTGTATAATCTAATATGAACTATAAGTAATGACTGTGGAAGAAATGCCCGAAAGTTATCTGTAACAAATCGACATGCTTTCTACAAGATGTAATGAAGAATGATTCTTTTTTTGTATTTTTGTTCAATTAAAGTTTAAAAAAAAGAAACAATAGATGGAAACTAACCAAGGAGAGAAGCTAAATATGAGAACAACAATTAACCGGTGGAATTGCCTTCAGAAAGTATGGGTGCTCCATCACTGGAGGCTTTCAAAAAGAGACTGAACAGCCATCTATTTGAAATGGTATAGGGTCTCCTGCTCCAGCACGGGGTTGGACTAGAAGACCTCCAAGGTCTCTTCCAACTGTGTTATTCTATATTCTAATTCACTATTTTAGCATTGTGGAATCATCATATCCATTATGATTACCAACTGACTGAAAGAAGTTCAGATTAAGAGAAGTATGGTGCAGATACAGCAGAGGACAATCGAAGAAATCATAGTGGAGGCAGATTAAGAAAAATATTGTCTTCTCATAGACAATTTTCAAGCCAAAAATTGAAATATTGCTTTACTCATATTATTAATCTGAAAATCCCTAACTAAATTCAATTACTTAAAATTGACGGGAAGTCTCAGTGAAATAAATGGGACTTTCTTTGGAATAAACAGTTACCGAATCGGTTCACAATGCCCCACATATTTTCATTCATCTTCAATCCCGTCACAATAATCAAGATTTATACTTTTTCGAGGCTATACTATTTCTGCAATATGACAAGTCATGCGAGGTGATAAATTTCTGGGAAACACTGCCCAGTTTAAGAGTACACTTCTCTTGAAGATTTGCCAGATTTAAGATCTCAGCATTTTTCAAAAGTGATGTGATGGCTTTCATTCATATATTTTTTTAACTGACCTTTAGTAGCCAATGTTAATGCACAATTATACATTTATATTATGTTACACTGGCACAGGGATGGGGGGAGTTCCCTTTCTTCCAATCTTCCTCTCTTCTTATTTAATTTCTCCCATTTTGTCTATATATTAAAGCTATACAATTATCTTAATATATCATGCATTAACTAATTCACAAGAAGCTGATTATATGCATCAAGCCATAGTCATTCTTTTTTTTTCATGTTAAAATGTTTTTATTTTCCATTTTTCATTTTCATACAGTCACATATATACTGTGCATAACCAGGGCCATACAACATTAAACAATAATCACAGCAATTCCTCTTGTCAACAATACCCCCAGAAATATAAATAAAATGAAACTCAAACTCAAACAGAAACCCAATATACCTCTTCCGCTCTCCATACACCTCTTTCTTCCGCCCCCCTCCAACTTACTATCTTCCCTCCATCATTCCCCTCTACCCTACTTCCCCTCCCCCTCTACCACTCCTCTCTCCTGATCCACTCCCTCCCTTCCTTCTCACCCTCCCTCCCATCCTCTTTCCCGTCCCTCTCTACCCATCTTTCTTCTATCCCACTCCTCCTCCCCTTGGTGTATTTCCACTATATGTCAATGTACTTAACTTATCCTATTTTTACAGAGAAATTAAAGAAAAACAGTATACATGTGAAGTTGCATTACATTGAAATCTAACACATAGTATATATCGCCCCCTACCCCACCCTCCCCCCTAACACCCCACCTCCCTCCCCCCCCCGACTTCTCAGAGCCCGTACAGGGGTTAGAACCGCCGAACTGCAGATAACAGTCAGCTGAAGTGGCCTGCAGTACTGCACCCTATCCACTGCGCCATCTCCGCTCTTAAGGATAAGGATCTTGTGATCCATTAATTTATAAAGGTGGTGTTTTAATGTGAAGCTCTTCCTAATATGAAACTACTGTATCCAGTACTCAATTCAAACCACTTGTTAAAAGCAGCCATGGAATCTACAAGCTAATGGACTGTTGGTGATGCATTCAGCATGATAGCCAAACAAACCAGTTTCACAAAATGATTTCACATGTCTCTCCTAAAAAGTGTTTTATAAACTGAATTGATTTCTTCGAATGAAAATATAAATGCTAGATCCAAATGCTAACGCCAAAAGATCTAATGGAGTGGTGGAAGCATGAAAAGGGTGTGATTTGTCCCACAAATGTGTTTTGATATGCAAAAGCAGCACTGCTTGTTGAGGAGGTGTGATACACTACACTTCACTGTGGCCCTTCCTTTAACTGGTAGTAGATTTCTGCACATGAGCAGTTCAAACCTATTTTTTTCCAGTGAAGCAAAATGACCTCCACTTCAGTGTCCAGAAGGGTCTTACTAAAGTCAATCAGTTTTGGAAGATCTGCAAAGCTCTAATATTCACATTGGGGGGAGGGGTGCAATAAACTGTGGTGTGTTACAAACCACAAATCCAAGCTTTTTGCTTCCTCCCCTCATATACGAAATAGCAATAGCAATAGCAGTTAGACTTATATACCGCTTCATAGGGCTTTCAACCCTCTCTAAGCGGTTTACAGAGTCAGCATATCGCCCCCAACAACAATCCAGGTCCTCATTTTACCCACCTCGGAAGGATGGAAGGCTGAGTCAACCTTGAGCCGGTGAGATTAGAACCGCTGAATTGCAGATAACAGTCAGCTGAAGTGGCCTGCAGTACTGCACCCTAACCACTGCGCCACCTCGGCTCAATTAAAGAGGAAGAGCTGACAAAGAAGCTCATTGCCCTATTCAAAAAAAACAAGGCCTCTGAGTTGATTCAAGTATGGTAATATGTGATGAAATGTCTAACAGATCGTGAAAACAAAGGGAAGGAAGGAAGGCTGTTATAGGAGGGACCATTAGAGAAAACATTCGTATCCAGTGGAAGGGGAAAACATGAGAAATCACTCTTAATTGCACTAGATATAAATTGATCTGGAGAATTGCTTTGACAGGCTTTCAAGATTCGTGTCAAGTCCTGAGAAGGTGGTAAACTCCAGAAGAAGACACTTGCATCTCAAGACTTATTGCTAATGGGGTAGTGTAACAGAACCTTGAAATCTGTCAAAGCAATTATTTCATTTTGGTGAAACTGGATTACTTTGACGAATTCCTTTCTGCATATTAAGGGAGGCAGCCTTTCCATTTATAGGGATGGCACTTGTGGCATTTCAGTCTTTGATTTTAAGAGGCTGAAGTGGTATTTTTTTCTATCAAATCTAATTAAAGAGTCGAAAGACTTTCAAGCCAATGAAGGATAGGCAAAGTGGTATCTGTTGTTCAATGCAAAAGTTGTGATATTTGCCGAATGATTTATTTATGCTCTACAGAGCTAAATATACATCGAAAACCACTTTGTTCTCTTGGGCAGTTTGAATTTGAACATTATTAATTATTAATATATATTACCTACTCGTCAATTTGAATTAATTGCTGATGAGTAGTATAATTTATAGTATTATTAACAGTAGCTTGCAACTTTCATAATTACAACTAGCAATTAGTAATAGACTAATATAATTAATAGACTGTATTCTGGCTTAAAATCTCATGCAAATTCAGATGGAAATACCAAATATACTGCAGATACTATTGGAGGAGGAAGATGTCGTGTATGCCATGCTACAAAGAGATATGATGCAATCGGCCCAATTTTTTTCTTTTTTTAGACTGATATAGAAGCAAAGATTAGGAACTGATAGACTATGAAATATCCAATAACTTTTCACAAATCACAAGAATGATGATAAAGGCTAGATGTAGGTAAGTCTGCGTTATGGCATAGTTTAATAGTTATCGCTGAGAATTTGGGAAATTATAGGTTTGGGATAGGAGAAGGTAGCAATAGCAATAGCAGTTAGACTTATATACCGCTTCATAGGGCTTTCGGCCCTCTCTAAGCGCTTTACAGAGTCAGCATATTGCCCCCAACAACACTCCGGGTCCTCATTTTACCCACCTCAGAAGGATGGAAGGCTGAGTCAACCCTGAGCCGGTGAGATTTGAACAGCCGAACTGCAGAACTGCAGTCAGCTGAAGTAGCCTGCAGTGCTGCATTTAACCACTGTGCCACCTCGGCTGAGGTGTGGATCTGCAGCAGACAAGCAGGAATTGAAAAGAAGTCTAGAGTTTGGTTTGGAAGGACCATAAATAAAGGGATGGGGGATGAAACAAGGTATTGTTGTCATTGACCTAATGAACTAAGATTGGGATGGAATAAATCAGGTCACACCAATGCTTTCTTGATATTTAAGTAAATAAATAAAGTGTGATGTAATCCAAGCCACAGTACTTTGACTCTAAGCTCCCAGAATTCTGCAAATTAAATAATTAATTAATTAATTTAATAATTAAACTTGCCAAACTGCATGTTGATTAAGATTTCTTTGAATTATTTGTGTATCTCAATTTAAAAACTTACCTTTAAAATACCAATACCTTGAGTTTGTATCTATTGTTTGCCCGAGTATTATTGAGGTTGAATATTATTGCCAAGTATTATTATTGAAGATGAGCATTATTGAGGTTGACTTTCAACCCTACTCTTGCCTGTAAATATATCTATCATAAAAACAAAGGTTCCACTGACTTCCTTTCAAGAAACCTGAAACATCAATCCCTGAAATCCTTTCGGTGCTTGGGAGCAACGTCCTGCATAGCAATGCAGTGGTTTACTTGCCGAACTTCCCCAAAGCAAGATATGCTGTGGGAGCTCACGGTGAAAAGGCTAATATGAGAAGCAGCCTTGAAGATCCAAAGCTCTAGTGAAATTCCCATTTGACAGTGATGAAGCAGTTAGCTGCATGCCAAGGTTTCTACCCAAGCAGGGCCGGCTTCTCCAGGCAACGTTTCACAAATCTTATTTACATTCCGCTGCTTTTTTAACTTTCATTTGTCATTCAACTTCAGCTTAACATCCATTTCTCACTTCTCTTCTGTGGATGCTACCTGCAGAATCACCCAGAGGAAAATTATTCAATGTTTACTTCTCTAATGACACTTTGCAGATTCAGAGGTTATACCGAACAGAAGAAAAAGGTAGAAAGAAAGATGAGAATTTTCCCCCCTAATTTGAAGGGGGGGAGCAATTCATAATTAACCTATGATATCAACTTTCTCAGAAACAGAGGAAAAAAATTCTCTTTTAAGCAGGAGCCATGTGGAGAACGGTGGGACATGGTGGCCCAGTGGTTAGGATGCTGAGCTTGTCGATCAGAAATGTCAGCAGTTTGGCGGTTCGAATCCCTAGCGCCACATAACGGAGTGAGCTCCCGTGTCTTGCCCCAGCTTCTGCCAACCTAGCAGTTTGAAAGCATATATATATACACACACATACATACATACAAACATACATACATACATACATACATACATACATACATTTATTTAAAACTGTTGGTGTGTGTATGGAAGAATTGTTACAAGAAGATCCTCATTGCTTTCTCTTCCTTTACTACAGAGATCTGCTGCATTTGATTGTGTGTATAGTGTTCCTCTGAAGTCCCCCGTTGATAAAGCGTGGACAGCAATTCTCCAAGGCAGAACTTCTCCCAGCTCCCCTAGGAGATGAGACGGGAGCATATCCTAGGTAAGAATGCACTGCATTGCCGAGCAACCTGAAGCTCTCCCAGCTACAAAATCCGTGATAAACAAAGATTGTGCCTTAGTAGGAAATTGGTTATGGATAGCACGAAATGACTTAATGTTAGGGAATCAAACTATGTAGTCTCTGCCCGGCAGGTGATTAGCAGTCTGGCAGGAAGCTTAGTGCAGGTTT
This sequence comes from Thamnophis elegans, assembly GCF_009769535.1. Classification (NCBI taxonomy): domain Eukaryota; kingdom Metazoa; phylum Chordata; class Lepidosauria; order Squamata; family Natricidae; genus Thamnophis; species Thamnophis elegans. The sequence continues at coordinate 2,008,187 of NC_045548.1, forward strand.
CCCACTGCTAATGGTAGCAAGAGAGTAACAACCTGCCATAGTGTTGTTAAGAGCAACAAGGAAGCTCCATTTCTGATCGGTGGCTCTGCTCAGGATTACTGAGAGGTTTGAGTGGGGCAAGAGGGAGGCCATGAATAGGAATGGACGAGCAGAAACACACGTGTGCGCAGCCCCGCCCTCAACCCTTCCACCTACTGGGCAGTGTACAAGACCTTTATTTAATAATCCAAGTTGACTTTTGGCCACACAACTGAGCCCAAAGTTTCTGTTGTTAAGTGAGACATTTTGTTGAGTGAGTTTTGCCCCATTTTACAACCTTCCTTGTCGCAGTTGTTAAATGAATCATTTCAGGTGTTAAATTAGTAACACGGTTGTTAAGTGAATCTGGCTTCCCCGTTGACTCTGCTTGTCGGAAGAGGATCACATGACGACCACCAAGTGTCGTAAATATGAGTCAGTTGCCAAGCACCTGAATTTTGATCACATCACCGTGGGGATGCTGCAAAGGTCTTAAGTGTGGAAAACAGTCACGTTTTTCCAGTGCCGTTGTAGCTTTGCAAGGCCACTAAATGAACTGTTGTAAGCCAAGGACCGCCTGTAGGTTTAAGTACCTCACACTTTTCTTTTAATAAGTTTGAGTTTGAGTTTAATTTTATTTATAGGCCGCCCAATCCCGGAGGACTCCGGGCGTCTTACAGCGAGGGAAAGAAAAATAATAAAAGAAAATAAGAATAAAATAAAGGCAGGTTAAAACAACACAGATACATTTCCTTTCGGTTGGGGCTGGACCTCAACAATGAGGTCAACAGCCCCAGGCCTGCCGGAATAGCCAGGTCTTGACAGCTTTTCTGAAGGCCGCGAGAGTGGGCAAATAAGATTTGAGAACAGTTGTAACTTGGGAAGGAGACGAATTGCGGCTCTCCCTGGTGCAAGGAGAGATCAGGAGGAGGACCAAGCATGGACCGAAGAACAAGAAGGAGCATTGCCCATGATTCACCTCGCCTTCTGCCAGGTGGTGTATAATCCGAGAGAGATTTCGGCTCCCGTGAAGGTTTTTGGCATAGTTTGAGCTGCCGCAGTTCTGTCCTCCACTGAGGGGAGTTGCTTCTCAAGAGCCTCTGTTTCTTTCCCAAACATATAATTTTCGGCTGAAATGATTGCGGGAAGTAAAGTAAACACGGCTGAAGTGGAGGCTTCGGGCAAAGCGTGTTATGTGTAGGCCCTTTTTCCCCCCTTTCTTTCTTTCAGTCTGATTTGTCCAGCTTTTAAGTATGTGCAGCTGCCGTCTCTCTCTCTGTGGCTGGCTCTCTCTGGTGATTAATGGCAGCCCGTCTTCCGCCGCAGTGCTGCTGGCTCTCCCCTCTTGAGTCTGTCCCAGAGTCTGTTGCCGGAGTAATTTTCCTCTCCTCCCCTGACGGTCACTTCTCTTCTGGTGGCCTGATGGCTGTTCTAATATATGGGTATCCTTGAGACAAATCAAGTGCCTTTCCCCCCACACACACACACCCGTGCAAAGACTTTCTTACAGCCAGGGTTGTCTTTGGGAAAGATCCCATCTCTCTTTCTAAAGAGAGGAGGATAAATTGGCACCAGACCAGGTTAAAGGGTTATTTTACTTGTACTCTGTATTCACGTATGAGCACCAAATCCATACTGAAACCAGTGGTGGGATTCAAATAATTTAACAATCGGTTCTCTGCCCTAATGACCATCTGAGAGCCGAGGTGGTGCAGTGGTTAGGGTGCAGTACTGCAGGCCACTTCAGCTGACTGTTATCTGCAGTTCAGTGGTTCAAATCTCACCGGCTCAAGGTTGACTCAGCCTTCCATCCTTCCGAGGTGGGTGAAATGAGGACCCAGACTGTGGGGGCAAGTTGCTGACTCAATTTGCTAAAAAAATTGTAAACCGCTTAGAGAGTGCTGAAAGCCCTCTGAAGCGGTATATAAGTCTAATAAATAATATTGAAAACTTTTTCACTCACCTTAGAATATATTTCATTCTACTCACTGCTTTATATAACGTTACTGTTGTTTTGCCTTTAAATTGTATGAAAAGTGTTTTAATATCGTACCAATATCTGCAGATACAAAGCATTTCAGTGTTAAGGGTATTAAATATCTCCAGACTTTTAGTTGTATCTTCCCATCTAATCTCTCCCCCATTATCACCTGGCCTCTAATGTTTTGCATAGCGCTTAGCAGGATGAATGAATAGAAAAGTCAAACACTTACTCATGAGTTTGTGACAGACTGATTCATCCTAATAAGGTGTTGTCCCATTGCTGGTTTTCTTTTTTTAAGTGGATCAAAGTAGCTTTGGGAACTTTAATATAACTTGAGAGTTTTGTTTCTCATGTATTATTAGAACCTGTTGTGACCCATCTCCATAAATGATCAAAGGGCAGAATTTAACATCAAGGTCATCTTTACAATAGTTTTGTGAAACACCTTAATGGAAATAATTCCAGGAAGGGAAGGTTAGAGAATAAGGACTTCCCTTATTAGGCCTAGCCCTCGGCTGAAATAATATTTAAGCTGGCATTTATTTAGTTTCTGCCAAATCAGAGTTTTGATTGAGTCTGAACACCGGTAGTTCTCGACTTAAGACCACAATGGGGCCCAAAAATGTGTTGCTCAGCGAGACACTTGGTAAGTGAATTTCGCCCCATTTTATTGCCTTTCTTACAGCAGTCGTTAAGTGAATCACTGCAGTTGTTAAAGTTAGTAACATGGTTGTTAAGTGAATCTGGCTTCCCACGTTGATTTTGCTTGTCAGAAAGTCGCAAAAGGGACTTGACCCAATAGCAATAGCAGTTAGAATTATATACCGCTTCATGGGGCTTTCAGCCCTCTCTAAGCGGTTTACAGAGTCAGCATATCGCCCCCAACAACAATCCGGGTCCTCATTTCACCCACCTCGGAAGGATGGAAGGCTGAGTCAACCTTGAGCCAGTGAGATTCGAACTGCTGAATTGCAGGCAGATGGCAGGCAATAGCAATAGCAGTTCGACTTATATACCGCTTCATAGGGCTTTCAGCCCTCTCTAAGCGGTTTACAGAGTCAACATATTGCCCCCACAGTCTGGGTCCTCATTTCACCCACCTCGGAAGGATGGAAGGCTGAGTCAACCTTGAGCCGGTGAGATTAGAACTGCCGAACTGCAAATAGCAGTCAGCTGAAGTGGCCTGCAGTACTGCACCCTAACCACTGTGCCACCTCGGCTCTTATTGCTGCTATTGGTACTTGACCCCGGGATATAAGTCAGTTGCCAAGAGCCCAAATTTTGAACCACATGGCCATGGGGATACTGCAACGGTCGTCAGTGTGAAAAACGGCCATACGTCACTTTTTTCAGTTCTGTTGTAACTTCCGATGGTCACTAAATGAACTGTTGTAAGTCGAGGACTAGCTCTGTTCACCTTAACGTGGGAACGGAAAGGACGTTCTGCATTTAGCAGCAGCCAAATGTCCTGAAGCCAAGTTGGGTTTTTCTTTAGACCAAAGCTGAAGTTTTAGAATAAGTAGATTCTACTCCTGAACAAACGCAGCTGTTAAATTCATTTTCATTGAGTCACTTCTCTGCTCTCTCTCAAAAGCATATCCCACATATTCCCACCCTTGAAGCTTCCTGGAGAAGAAAGACCGAAACAAATATTTGGCGATCATCGTAATGGATCTAAAGGTACGATCTTAGCAAACACGGAAGAGCTGAAGTCGATGCTTGCTTAACAAATGGCAAATTTTAAAACCTGAGCTGTAACTCCTAACAACAGAGGATTAACTCACATCTGCCACAAGAGCTCTACGTAAAGGGGAAGATAAGTCCATGAGGGCTAATAAACACATTAGCAAAGAAAAGAGCAGAGCAGTTTCTAGCCTGAGACTTTCACGGTGTTTGTTTTTCGCACTGATTCATCAAAGCATTAAAATCTCATTGTAGGTGAAGGGAAGGTTGACGCATAGTTCAGCCTTTTAGAACACAGCATGCGGCTAGAATATATATATATATATATATATATATATATATATATATATATATATATATATATATATATATATATATATATATATAAGATTTTTATTTTTTATTTTTATTTTTACAACCCCCGGTATGCCCAAATATGGGAGGAAGATCACTACTTCCATTCTCTGCCCCTTCGGCTCGTCACAAGAGACCATCCAGGCAGAAACCCAATATTTTTTTACTGTTGCCTTTTTGTTACATATGTTGTATTTCTGCTGATAAATAAATAAAGGGAGGCTAGTATAGATCTATTTCAAGCTATTTAGCTCTCATCAGCTAGCCATACCCTTACTGGGAATCGAGCCTGTGCTCTATTGCCTCTTAGGCAGATGTGTTAACCACTGAGCTACAGAGCTTGACTCCTTATCAGCCAAGCCAGGGTGAAAGGTATATATTTAAAGTCACAACCCCTGGTATGCCCAAATATGGGAGGAAGATCACTACTTCCATTCTCTGTCCTTCGGCTCGTCACAAGAGACCATCCAGGCAGAAACCCAATATTTTTTACTGTTGCCTTTGTTATATTTGTGTTGTATTTGTGCTGATAAATAAATAAAGGGAGGCTAGTATAGATCTATTGCAAGCTATTTAGCTCTCATCAGCTAGCCATACCCTTACTGGGATTTGAACCTGGGCTATATTACATACTAGGCAGACATCTTAGCCATTAGGCCACAGACTCTAATCCGTTATCAGCGAAGCCAGGGTGAAAGGTATCTATTAGATTTTACAACCCCCGGTATGCCCAAATATGGGAGGAAGGTCACTACTTCCATTCTCTGTCCTTCGGCTCGTCACAAGAGACCATCCAGGCAGAAACCCAATATTTTTTACTGTTGCCTTTTTGTTAGCACAAATACAACATATATATTGTACAAAACATATAGCAATTCCTCCCTCTTTCTCAGAGCCATCCCTTTATGGAATTAAATAATGCAGGCTCCTGTTTGAAGTGGTGGTGGGTTGCTGTTGTTGTTTTGGAAAGTCATTCAAAATTCATCCTGTTATCCTTCAGGTGTTTTAGGGTTGGATTCCTTACCTTAAATGTGAAACTATTTTTGCTCCCAAAGATCTTTGCTATGTTTGCTACCTTCATTGGAAACGTTGTGATAGTATTTTAAACCCGCAACATTTATTTATTGAATTAGTTTGTCAAACGTGTACGAGATAACAGGTATACAGTAAGTATGAACATGGACATGGACACAGGAAACGCGTATGAACAAATGGGGACAATAGGGCAGGCACGGTAGGCACAATGGCGCACTTATGCATGCCCCCTTACAGACCTCTTAGGAAAGGGGTGAGGTGCACGCTAGAACGCTTAAGGTTAAAGTTATGGGGGGTTGAGGATGTAACAACGGAGTCGGGTAGAGCATTCCAGGCGTTGACCACTCTGTTGCTGAAGTCGTATTTTCTGCAATCGAGTTTGGAGCAGTTTACACCTTGAGTTTGTATCTACTGTTTGCCCATGTATTATTGGGGTTGAAGCTGAAGAAGTCATTGACCGGTAGGACGTTGCAGCAGACAATGAAAGAAACCAAGCTGGTTCTTATAGCAGGCAGGCTATCTAAATCAGCTCATCATGCACAAGGACATCATGATGAGTGACCATGGCTGAGATTTTGCAGTGTTTGTTTGTTATTGTTCCTGTTATCACTTCTAGTGTTTGTCCTTCTTAGTTGCAGGGTCCTCCTGTTTTCCACCATCCTGTTTTCCACCATCCTGTTGTTCACCTGGAGAAGCCAGTAAAATGTTGTCTTTAAGGTGCTGGACTAGCAGCAGGGAGACTGAGTTTCCAGTCGTTCCTATAGCAATAGGACTTAGATTTATATAACTCTTCATAGTGCTTTACAGCCCTCTCTAAGCAGTTTACAAAATCAGCCATCATATTACCCACAACAATCTGGGTCCTCATTTTACCGACCTCAGAAGAATGGAAGGCTGAGTCAACCTTGGGCAAGTGAGAATCAAACTGCTGGCAGCCAGCAGAATTAGCCTGCAATACTGCATTCTAACCACTGCGCCACCACAGCTCTTTCGCTGAGAAACCAACATGGTGACCTTGAGTTAGTTACGTCTCAACCTTAATTAGCATCAAGCTGGGTAACAAGCCAGGATAACCAAATCTCGTCCTTGCATCCCGGATTGATTTGCTTTGTTTTGGTGCATTTGTCTCCATTTTGGGAATGTTTTGATTGTTTATTTAAAATCATAAATTAGAAACTGTCTCTCCATAACTTCATTTTCTGTCAAGTCTGGCTGTATAATCATGATGGTGTAATTATGCTGTCACTTTCTTACTCCATTGAACTCTGCAGTTCCTACTCAACAGCGCCCAATGAAGGGAGAGGGGAGCCGAAACAGGTGATCAATTCCATGTGATTAAAACCCTGCCCATTGTGTGTGTGTATCAGTGTCATGTAAATATACAAAGGGGCATTGTGCGTTTGTGATTCTTGTTGTCCCTTTTTTTGACATACCTTCTCCCTCCCAGTGGCTGTGGCTTCTGTGTTGTATCAGTAGTAGGAGCTTGTACAAAATGAAATGTTTTAAATAAACAAATGGTAGTACTTACATTGCCAGGGAAAACACCCTGCCTGTCCAGGCTAACAGAGAATGTTGAATAGTAGCCACCCAAAATGATAAACCACACATCAGAAGGTGAGGTTGAATTAAAGTCTGTATGTTGATAGAGAAAACAAAGAAACATTGACATTTGATTGCTAAATACAGTACATGATCTTCAGGGGTGGGTTCCTGCCAGTTCTAACCTCTTCTATAGAAGAGGTTCCACATATCTACAGTGCCATTTAGAACCGGTTCCAGCTCCCTCCCCACCGCCCGTCCGCACATCATCAAGATGAAGAGTGAGAGGAGGAATTCTGGGAGTTGAAGTCCACAAGTCTTAAAGCTGTCAAGTTTGAAAACCCCTGGGAGTTTTTTCTGAAGGGTTAGGGATGCAAGGGTCTTGCAACTTGACAGCTTTAAGACTTGCGTGCTTCAAATGCCAGAGTTCCTGAGCCAACATTTTGGTTGCTAAGCAAGAGCGTTGTTAAGTGAGTTTCACCACATTTTACAAGTTGGCCACGCCCACCCAGTCACATGACTGGCAAGCCACTCCCACCCAGTCACATAGTCAGTGAGCCACTCCCACAAAGCAGGCCACACCTACAGAAGAGGTTCTAAAAAAAATTGAAACCCTCCACTGATGCCCTTCAACCAATCACAAGCAACCAAATATTGTTATTTGCTTTGTCCATAAATAAAGGGTTTATAGAGGAACATTGTTCTTTGGAAATTTAAATTTAAAATTTAAAAATCTTGCTTCATCCCTGTCATTTATACATACTCTCTTTCTCTAAAGATTGATCCAAAGTATTTTTTTAAAATTTCAAAAGGATGTATCGTTACAGTCAACATCAAAAGTAAAAATTCTGAGGAATACCAGATTAACAGGATAGCAACTGACTCCAGGTTCTTTTTATCCAGATGATTCAGGGAACCCTTGTAGAATGCTGTCAATTTCTATTTTAAAAAAATATGTCATCAGGCAATTTTAATGATGTGACAGACAGGTAGCTACATGCAAGCAACGCTTGCAAAAAGGACAGGAATCAGCAAAGGTTGTTACATGATTTGTGAACTTAGAAAAGCACCATTTGCTTCAGCAGCTGCAGTAAAAATGACCACAAATCAATGATATATTGTTGCAATTAATGTTCTACCTTCACCTGCCATCAATTAATTAGTCTGAACAGAGAATTATCTTGAGAGCAATTTGTGTTCTAGTGTTCCAACCAATTGCACAAATCAATAAAAACTATACATTTCTTCCTCCTTCCCCGACATCTTTCTATTTTCAACAGGTTTCTAAGACAAACTTGCCTCAATCTTGAACAAGATAAAACTGTACCCAAAACATTCCTGATGTTATTTTTTTTTCTTTCCATTTTAACCCCCCATTTATTTTATTATATATTTCAGGTTGAATGCTAATAAAAATTATTAAACTAGATTGATTCAATATCTTATTCAGTATTCCAGGAGCTCAATATCTCAAATTAATGCAACTTCACAGCTCCTGCTATTAATTTGATATAATCTAATGCAGTGGTGGGCTTCAAAAATTGTTGGAACCTACTCTGTGGGTGTGGCCTCCTTTGTGGGAGTGGCTTGCCACCCATGTGACCAGATGGGAGTGGCTTGCTGCCCATGTGACCGGATGGGAGTGGCTTGCCACCCATGTGACCGGATATGAAATTATGAATTAGTACTTAGGTTGGTCCAAGTAGTTATTCAGAAGTTACTGTTTAGAAGCAATCGTAAAGCAAGATATAGAATTAAAACCAGAAATATTTTGTTGGCTAATTGAAAAGGAGTATAATATATATTTAATTTTACACATGTTAGCAGCTGCTGGGATTGTGTTTGCACAACTGTGGAAAAACAGAGATATGTAAATGAATAAATATTACAATGTGCAGGAATAAATAAATTGACAATTAAAATCAAGAAGGCTTTGAATACTTTTTCATGTGGGATTGGTTTTAGCAATTGCCAACTAACGGAAATAGAAATTAGAAATCCAAAAGTATGAAAGAAAACACCAATTATGTAAGGAAAGGTCCCTAAAATGTATAAGGAAATATTACTAGATCATTATTAATGTGTAAATAACTGTGGGACATTACACACCCACCAGTGGTGGGTTTCAAAAACATTTGGAACCTCTTCTGTAGGTGTGGCCTGCTTTCCGGGTCCACTGGTGGAACCTCTTCTAACCGGTTCGGTAGATTTGGCGAACCGGTTCTACCGAATGGGTGCAAACTGGAAGGAACCCACCTCTGATCTAATGTAAGTATTATCACATGTCATCAAGCATGGGATACATCAAACCAGAATAGTTTATTTTGGGATTTAAAAAGCTAATCATCACATGTAAACACTGCCTTCTCTTTGCTTGCCCACGTTTGTTCACAGCTGCTAAGTTGATGTGTTGTCATTGGATGTGTTGTCTCATTCTGGCAGCAAAAAGAACATTTTACATGAGGTCAAAAGAGTATTTTGTTGACCTACAATGAAAGCTCTGCATTCAGTCCTGAAACATCTAGTTGAACAGCTAATTTAAAAACAGCTTGGAAAGCTTGGAAAACCCAAAACTAATTCCAGTAAGTGCATAAAAGAAAATTGAAAAATGGAATCTACGCTTGTCTGGAATAATTTAAAAACATATTTTAAACATAAGTACACACTCTACCAGGCGCAGCATATCAGGAAACTCAGGAATGGAATGAAAGAAAATTGAATTTACGGAAAGGTTAAATATGAAACCTTTTGGTATAGTATTACTTATTCCATCAGATCAGAATTTGCCAGATGGATTTGCAGTTGTCTGATTAACCACACTCAATGGGTAGTCCTCAATGGAACCACATCTAGGCAGAGGGAGCCATGCATGGGATACCTCACGGTTCTGTTTGGGGGCCAGTGCTTTTAAGAGCTCCATAAATGATCTAGATCAGGGATCCCCAACCTTTGGCCCATGGCTCACTACCCGGAAGTGGCCTATTCAGAACCCGGAAGTGGCCTATTCAGAACAGGGTTGGGTGAGTGGTGAGCCAGCACTTCTGTGCATGCACACACACCAGTGGTGGGATTCAAATAATTTAACAACCAGTTCTCTGCCCTAATGACCAGCTGGGTAGGTGGGGCTCAGGTGGGCGTGGCCAGCTCAAGGTCACTCAGGTCGATGGGCGCTTCGCCTTAGCTGTTACAATGGTAATAAAGGTTAACCGGAGAGGCAGTTTCTGTAAGCAGGGCAATAAAGATTCGGCTAGAAACAACACCAGAATGTTTCCTTCCTTTCTTCCTTCCTTCCTTCCTTCCTTCCTTCCTTCCTCCCTCCCTCCCTTCCTCCCTTCCTTCCTTCCTTCCTTCCTTCCTTCCAGGATTAGCCCTGTAAAGTGGGGAAAAAACAAAAGATTTCTTCCAACCACCAGTTCTCCGAACTGCTTAGAAAGTTACCAACCGGTTCTCCCGAATAGATGCGAACTGGCTGAATCCCACCACTGACACACACACACATACACACAGATCAATTTGCACAAGCAGCAGGCCAGTGTTCGTGCGCGCGCACACACACACACACACACACACACACATATCAACTTGCAAAAGTCGAGCTGCACATGCATACATGTGCACGTCAACCTCCCCCCCCCCCACCAGCCCACTGTTCACACAGCCCGGTTCCCCTCTTCACTCTCCACTGGGCTCCTAAGCAGCAAAGGTTGTGAACCACTAGTCTAAATAAAGGGATAGTAGAAAAGCTCATCAAGTTTGCAGATAACACCAGGTTGGGGGTCATTGCTAACACTTTAGAGGAGAGACTCAAGACTCTGAAGGATGTTGGTGTGCTCGAGCCAGCAAGATGCAATCCAGTGGTGAGAAAACTAAAACTCTACCCCTAGGTAGGAAAAATCAAATGCAGAGGTATAAAATAGGCAATGCCTGGCTCTACAGTAGAAACTGTGAGAGGGAATTAGGTATCCTAGTGGACAACCGTTTAAATAGGAGTCAGCATCCAATTCTGGTCACCACAATACAAAAAAAAAGATGCTGAGGCCCTAGAAAGAGAACTGAGAAGAGCAACTAAGATAATAAGATCTTTGCAGGATAAATTGTACAAGGAATCTTTAAGGGAACCAAGTGTGTCCAGCCAAATGAAGAGAAGAATAATAGCTATCTTCCGGTGCAGGAGTGATGGGGGCTCAACTTTCTGTCGCCTGGAACTAAAGAGAATCTTCCTAACAGTGACAGGTGTGCAGGGGTGGGTTCCTGCCAGTTCTAACCTCTTCTATAGAAGAGGTTCCACAAATCTACCATGCCATTTAGAACCGGTTCCAACTCCCTCCCTCCACCCATCCACACCACTCCTGCCCCGCCTGCCTCCCACTGATTGGCTGGCTCACCAATCGCCCCACCCTCCTCTAAGAGTCCTATCTAAACCTTAAAGTCTTAAAGCTGTCAAGTTTGAACACCCCTGGGTTTTTTTCTAAAGGGGTTAGAGGTGCAAGGGTCTTGTAACTTGACAGCTTTAAGACTTGCACTCTTCAATGTCAGAGTTCCTGAGCCAACATGACTGGAGGAGGAATTCTGGGAGTTGAAGTCCACAAGTCTTAAAGCTGTCAAGTTTGAACACCCCTGGGTTTTTTTGCCTAAAGGGTTAGGGGTGCAAAAGGGTCTTGTAACTTGACAGCTTTAAGACTTGCACTCTTCAATGCCAGAGTTCCTGAGTCAACATGACTGGAGGAGGAATTCTGGGAGTTGAAGTCCACAAGTCTTAAAGCTGTCAAGTTTGAACACCCCTGGGTTTTTTTTCTAAAGGGTTAGGGGTGCGAGGGTCTTGTAACTTGACAGCTTTAAGACTTGCATGCTTCAATGCCAGACTTTCTGAGCCAACATTTTGGTTGCTAAACAAGAGTGTTGTTAAGTGAGTTTCACCACATTTTACAAGTTGGCCATGCCCACCCAGTCACATGGTTGGCAAGCTACTCCCACCCGGTCACATGGCTGGCAAGCCACTCCCACCAAGTCACATGGCCGGCAAGCCACTCCCACAAAGCAGGCCACACCTACAGAAGAGGTGCTAAAAAATTTTGAAACCCACCCCTGCAGGGGTGGGTTTCAAAAATCTTACTACCGGTTCAGAGGACGTGGCTAGGTGAGGGGGCGGGGGGGGAAGAGCAGCAAGGATATCTGATTATATTTTCCAAATGGGTAGGGTGACATTGTGTTTTGATTCTGAGATGTGAAGTTAGGTTTCTTGCCGAGCTAAATCTTGCTGAAGCGAAGATTGAAGCGGGAAGATAGCAGCAGGGATCACCTTCCCTGACTGTTTGAGTAGATCACAAATCAAGGAATGGTGGGCCTGCCCTTTTCCTGCTGATAACTGTGTCTCCTAAAAATGTCCTATGACAAAGTCTATTCCTAGTCCTTTAACCGGACTCCAAAATTGATGTCTTTATGTTAGAGATAACAACAACAAAGGAACATTGGCATTTGATTGCTAAATAGAGTACTACATGACCTTGAAACCAATCGCAAGCAACCAGATGTTGTGACTTGCTTTGTCAATAAATAAAGGGTTTATAGAGGAACATTGTTCCTTTGGAAATTTAAAGATCTTGCTTCGTTGTTTCCATTTATATGTGCTGGGAGAAACGTCGTTGGTAGCGTAAATCAAAACAAAGTGACACGTCAAGGCTACGTTCATAGTGACATAAAGAAGAAAGCTAAATTTAGTTTAGTTTATACTTTATTTGTATGCCGCCCTTTTCCCTGGGGGGACTCAGGGCGGCTCACAATTGGAGGGAGGGGAAGACAGACAAGTTACAAACATAGAAACCATACATCGTTAAAATCTATTAAATCTATTCGTTACATCCAAAACTGACCAGAGCCTTCCATTTGCTTCGGAATGGGCAGTCTGGGAAAATGTCCCAACACATCTGGAGTCTGAAAGTGATCGTCACTTTTGTTTTCTGCTTGTAAACCAAAGAAATTTTGCCTTTCAAATAATCTTGACCTGGCTGTCTAATTTTCTTGTATTATCTAACATATAAACAGGCCTTATGCCAAGATAGCACACTTGGGGGAGGAGGAGGAATTTGGGTCTAGAAGTTACGCTCTTGGGGAGGAGGCATGAAAGGGAAAGACCGTCCAAATATGTTCCTTATTTTGGTAATAGTCCAATCTGGAATCAGGCCTGATCATATGAAATCTATAGCAATAGCAACAGCAGTTAGACTTATCTACCGCTTCATAGGGCTTTCAGCCCTCTCTAAGCGGTTTACAGAGTCAGCATATCGCCCCCAACAACAATCCAGGTCCTCATTTTACCCACCTCGGAAGGATGGAAGGCTGAGTCAACCTTGAGCCGGTGAGATTTGAACCGCCGAACTGCAGAACTGCAGTCAGCTGAAGTAGCCTGCAGTGCTGCATTTAACCACTGCGCCACCTCAGCTCTTCTAATCTAATTCCCATAGTTGAACAGGCTCATCACATCTATTTTAACCTATCCAGAGACACCTTTGTATCAATATACTCCTTTAACCGTGAATATAATAGCAATAGCATTTAGGCTCATATACCTTCCCACAGAGCTTTATAGCATCCTCTGGGTAGTTTACAATGTTGAAGCATTATTTGCAAATGCCTCCAACAATCTGGGCCCTGGTGTTCCTGACCTTGGAAGGATGGAAGGCTGAGTCAACCTTGAGCCCCGTCAGGATCAAACTCTTGGCTGTGGGCAGAGTTAGCCTGCAATACTGCACATTAACCACTGCACCACCAGGATTCTTCATCATCCTGAATTTCAAAAAAATAGCTGTGGTTTTAGATTAGTTCTTGATCTGATTTTTCTTATATTTCGATGCTGCAAAGGGAGGCATAGTTCCATAACCTAGTTTTTTAAGATCTGACCAGGGTACAGATTTGGAACAGGTGAAGTTCTAACAATAACAGAATCCTCCGGGGTCATGCCTTACCCCATCATTGATCATTCTGTCTGCATCCATACTAGTTTGGCATCATTAAGCACAAAATCCAAATAGACCTGAGGAAAAAAATCCCTGCAGTATACCTGACAATCTCCTTCATGCTTGTGTTTGAAAGTCACTTCCAGATACTTGTGTAATGATGCTTGGAATTCTTCTACTATATGAAATTCTTCAACTTTTGTGAAAACTTTTTCTCAATGATTCTGGAACCCATAAGTCCTGGAAAGGTTTTTAGATGGGCCGGGCAAGACAACCACACACCTCTGTACAAAATAATTTCAAAGGATTTTAATTGTAACAAATGGAGTTGTTGTTATTTTTTTAACGTTCTCAGGAAAACCGACATTTTCTCCTCTACAAAGAACAAGACATAAAGGGTTTGGCATACAGAAATACCATATTTTAAAATACATGGCAATCGGGGTGAAGCAGGGAGTTTGTGATGCTTTCTAGGCACCATCTATAAACAACAGGAACACTTTTAAGACATTCAAATTGATAAAAGGCCCTATGGTGTATTCCCAACCCTAACTCCTCTTCCTTTCTTGTCAGAGTTTGGCAGTTTTTTGACAAGACAGTCCAAGAACTCAAACATCTGGAGAACAATCCCTCAAACAAATATGCTTATATTAAGGTAAATTGTATATATCATTGCAAATGAAATATACCAGGAACTATGATCAAGAACCCACCAAGCAACATGAACCTAATCATTTTATACTGAATGTATTCACCATAAGTGAAAGAGAAGCAAGGAGGGAGGGAAAATGAGGAAGACAAGAAAAAGCCTTGATATGATTTTAGCATAAAAAGAGGCACCATCCTGCACACATAGTTTCCCTTTGAGTGTCTCCAAGCCAGTGGTAGGATTCAGCCAGTGAGCACCTATTCGGGAGAACCGGTTGGTAACTTTCTAAGTAGTTTGGAGAACCGATTGTTGGAAGAAATCTCCTTTTGTTTTTCCCCACATTCCAGGGCTAATCCTGTAAGGAAGGCAGGAAGGAAACATTCTGGTGTTGTTTCTAGCCTCATCTTTATTGCCCTGCTTACAGAAACTGCCTTTCTGGTTAACCCTTATTACCATTGTAACAACTAAGGCGAAGCGCCCATCGACCTGAGTGACGTTGACTTGGCCACGCCCACATGATCACATGACCACCGAGCCCCGCCCTCCCAGCTGGTCGTTAGGGCAGAGAAGTGGTTGGTAAATTATTTGAATCCCACCACTGCTCCAAGCCAACATGTTTTCACCTCTTATCATTTGCTAGCTAACAGTGCTTGAATCAGGATTAGGAAATGTGTTTTATTGAGAGGTAGATACACAAATTTGAATATAAGAGGAAAGGCTTCTCAAAATATTGTCAAGAACCAAAGTAAGTCGCAAGCAATTTACAAGGGATTCGACCCTGTTTTAAACTTCATTATAATTGTCCAAAGTGGGCACATTATTAATCCTTGCCCTGAATTTTGCACCTTGTTTTGCTCGTAGAACCCTACAAAGTTTGAGAAGAGATATATCTAGTCTAGAGCCGAGGTGGCGCAGTGGTTAAATGCAGCACTGCAGGCTACTTCAGCTGGCTGCAGTTCTGCAGTTCGGCTGTTCAAATCTCACCGGCTCAAGGTTAACTCCGCCTTCCATCCTTCCTACTTCAATGAATGCTAAACATTTTAAAGTCCTACTGATTTAAACAAATGAAGGCAAGGTAATATTACCATAATCTAAACTGAAGCATTTGTTTTGACCAGGATTCACGTATAGAACTTTGTGTCATTGTAAGCTTTCCCATTTATTCTACAAATATTTCCTTGACATGTGAATAGAAAATCTGCTTTTACTCAGGGGAGATAAACTGTCAATCTTCCTCTGAGATTTGGATGACAGTAAGGCCCAGTACAACCATTTGCTTGGCAATAAGTGATTGGCATATCTTAATTAAATTACATATAATATGTCTGGGACAAATTTACCCCTCCTTCCCCTGCAGCACTCGAAAACACTCAATCCTTGAAATCTTAATAGTACACTAGTTTTCACCCAATACAACTAGTCCCAATGGAATCCAGGTACCTAATTATTGTGGAATTTATTTGACTAAATTGAATAAATATTTGATAATACTTCTGTAACAGTGTGCCACTTAATTGAAGCCTAAATTAAAACTATTGTAAATCCAAAACCTCAATTTTAGATAGTCACCTAAAGAGAAAGGGAAGACTCACAACTGCTCATCCTTCTTTCTGCTTTTCAGTCAAAGCTTCAGAGCTGAACACTTAAAAGAATCTTAATCAAAAATCCCAACAAAAAGGCTTGAAACTTGTATTGTAGGATCAGGATGAAACCTTTGGCTTTCTGGGGTCACTCAATACCAGTCAGACCTAGATGGAAGATAGTCCAGTTCAGTAGTGAAATTCAATTTTTTTTTACTACCAGTTCTGTGGGTGTGGCTTGGTGGGCATGGCAGGGGAAGGATATTGCAAAATCTCCATTCTCACCCCACTCTGGGACCAGCCAGAGGTGGCATTTGCTGATTCTCCAAACTACTCAAAATCTCTGCTACTCATTCTCCAGAACCTGTCAGAACCTGCTGGATTTCACCCCTGGTCCAGTTTAAGGAAGCTCATCCAGCATTTTCTTGAACCAACATTTTTAAAATGTTGTTAACAGCAAACATCAAAGGAACTTCAGAAATGCATTTCTAAGAGGTCCTTGCAAGAAATGCGAAATTTCTGAAAATGGCCTGATGGATAGTGACAATCAAAACGTATCTTCTGAAAACGATTTACCTTGATGAGAAAAGGAGTCACAAAATGCCTGTGGACCCAATGACTCTGTTTCTATGTCTGAAACGCTGCTCTGCAATGTTATTACAACATGCAAACACAGGCATTTAAAATACTCCGCACTTACCTCAATCTGGGGAAATTGCACCAGATCCGAAGCATCGGTAAAATTTCCCAAGGGGCAACAAATATTTTCCTTCCAGCGTGACTAATACCCGAAGTGTTTTTATATTCAACAGATTGTCTCCCCTTCATATTATTTGCTGCACGAATTTTTCTTTCTTCTTAGCATTTTCCCACAAGTACACAGTTTACATTTATTTTTTATCAACCAAGTGTTGATCCATTTGGTTGTGACAGGAATTGACCAACTGGCTTGTTGCCCAAGCATGACATTAAGGGCGGAGAGAGACATTGCTCAAAGCCACTCAGCAGGTTTTTCATGCCTAAATAAGGAGTAGGACTCACATTCGTCTGGTGTCTAACACGGTGCCTTAACTACTAGACCAAATTGGCTCACCTAGTAACTATGTTGTGGATTACAATTCCTTGCTATAGGCAGCCTGGACTATACTGGCTGGAGTTGATGTTCAAAACACATGTGTGTGTCTACAGAATGCAGCCAAAGTCAGACTCCATAGGCCAATCACAATATGACTTTTTTTAAAGAGAAAGTGTTACTGTACTTGGGAATGTCTAAAGGTCATGAGTCTCAACGAATAAGGAAATATTTACAGGAAAATGGCAACCATATTTGCCATTAGTAATTTATATAATTCATTGTCAATGGGGGACTGACTTTTGATTCAGTGTGTGTATGTGTTGTCGGTGTCCCTGTGGGTGTGTCTGTGTCTGTGATTCAAAAGCAGATGGTTTGCAAAGCCTTTTTGTGTAAACAAAGGAGACCTATCAAAGTAGCTGCATCGTTTTGAAATCTTTCACCATTTCTCCAAAGACTGTAGAGGAAATGCTATGTATGCATCCATGGCAGCTTTTAAAGCACCCACCCCAGCAATTATAACAGACCTGGCTGCTTTAATGGTTCGAAAAGGACTGCTTTGCTCATGCTAGCCTGTTTTATAGAGCAGAGGTCCCCAATCTTGGCAACTTTAACTTTAAGCCTGGTGGAGTTCAACCAGGAGCCGAGGTGGCGCAGTGGTTAGGGTGCAATACTGCAGGCCACTTCAGCTGACTGTTATCTGCAGTTCAGCGGTTCTAATCTCACCGGCTCAAGGTTGACTCAGCCTTCCATCCTTCCGAGGTGGGTGAAATGAGGACCCGGATTGTGGGGGTGATATGCTGACTCTGTAAACCGCTTAGAGAGGGCTGAAAGCCCTATGAAGCGGTATATAAGTTGAACTGCTATTGCTATTGCTAACTCCCAGGATTCCCCAGAATTCCCCAGCCAGCAAAGCAAAGCTGGTTGGGGAATTCTGGGAGTTGAAGTACACCAGGGTTAAAGTGGCCAAGTTTGGGGACCCCTGTTATAGAGCATCTTTTTTCAGTACTTGCAGAGCCCTAGCATTTATATCCCATCTTATGTCCATTAAGATTTAGGACCTTCATGTCTCACACCATCCCTTTACACCACCTTACAAGGAGGCTTGGACTAAAGTCCTATAAGGGGCTTTTATAGCTGATGTGAAACTGAACTAAAGTCTCGTTCTAGTCCGAGTCTAGTTCAGCTCCTTAACCACTACAGTACATCACACTGACTGCCCAGAGAGTTTCAAACATGAATCTTTCCCTCCCAGAGATATTGGGAGATTAAGATCTTCTACGGGAAAAGCCCTTTTTCTGGCTCTGAGCCATGGAATGACTTTTCATATGCTATTCTCTTCATTGCACCACAAAATGGTACATACATTTCCCTACACAAACACGTAACCTATAGAAATACTAGCTCCGTAGTCAGTGGAGTTCTTATTGGGAAAGATTTGATACCGGTGATAAAGGGGATTTTTTTAAAGGGCACCAGCAAGATTTAAAGATCTGAGACAACATTAAAAAAAAACAGAGCAAAAGGACAAGCATGATTGTTACCACTGTAATATTAAGGCTATTATTATTTATTGACATGAAGAAAACAAGCATGATTTGCAAGTGTAGAAAGTTACAGAGGGGTGCAAAAAGTATTGTTGGTGATCTCTGTTTTTTGCTGTGCTTCCTTTTAAAAAATTTTTTATTGCAAACCTTTCATTTCTTGGTCTTATTATTTTTTCTTCCATTTCTGAAATCTGTGTACCATTGAAGGTATGTACTGTATATGTTTTTATATGTATATCATTGTCATGACTAAATTAAGAATAGTTTTATGTTTGTTCCCTGCCTTCATGTTCCCTTGATTAGGTCCTGGAAACCCAATGAACAAGGGATGGGAACATAAAATAAGTAGACATTTGCAAAACTAATATTTAGCTAATCTAATCATGTTCCCTTGTGCTTCCAGTGGATTTTAGATTACTCAATTTGTTATGTACAAGAACCTAGTTAGCCAGTGGGTTAAAGCACCAACACTTAGTCCCCATGACATCATTGATGTGTTTGCTATTATATCTTGGGT
This sequence comes from Thamnophis elegans, assembly GCF_009769535.1. Classification (NCBI taxonomy): domain Eukaryota; kingdom Metazoa; phylum Chordata; class Lepidosauria; order Squamata; family Natricidae; genus Thamnophis; species Thamnophis elegans. Next base: position 2,027,118 of record NC_045548.1, read on the forward strand.
CCTTCTGTTGACCAGAGGCCAGATGTTAAAACTTGGTGAAGAGTCACAGACTTCAGGAAATTTACTTGCAAGGGCGTAGGGGATGTTGTGAAACAGACCTTTGAATCTTTGTGACTTGGAGTCTCTGTGAGTTTTTACATTAAGCAAGATTCCAAAACTACTTTCTTTGTAATATTTAAAGTAAGTAACTATTCTGATGTCTCCATTTGTTCTGGCCCAGCCTTAGCAGAAACAAGAAACAGACTCCTTGTCATGAAAAAAAACCCTCTTTATTTATCTCCTGTGAATTAAAAAAGTCCAGGCAATAGTCCTTCGAAGAGTTAACTACAGTAACAGACCTTATCAGTTCCTTGCAATAATTGCCAGACCATGAGCTCAAAGCTCAAAGCTGCAAATTAAGTTGTGGCAAGCAATATCTGAGGCACGAAACATGAGCCAAATCTTCAGAAACCCGAACTGTTGTCTCCTACAACCATTACTCCCCTTTCCCTCTATTTATTCCCCTGCCAGGGAGGGGCCATTCAGTGTCCAGGTGTGCCTTGCTTCCCGAGTCGACTCCTTGTCCTCAGTTGTTCTCCCTTCCTAAAAGCTCTGCGCATACACACATCTGGAACAGGCCCCAGCTGTTCTTCCTCCCCACTTATCTCAGCCTCCAAAGGCAGCTGGCTGGGGAATTCTGGGAGTTGAAGTCCACAGGACTTCAAGTCTCCAAGGTTGAGAAACACTGACCTAAAGGGAAAACATATCCAAGTATAGATATTCTTTTTCCAGGTAGTCCTCGACGTATGAACACAATGGAACCCAAAATTTGTGCTGCTAAGTGAGACGTCTGTTAAGTGAGTTTTGCCCCGTTTCATGACTTTTCTTGCCACAGTTGTTAAGTGAATCAGTCCAGTTGTTAAGTTAGTCACATGGTTGTTAAGTGAATCTGGCTTCCCCAATTGACTTGGGTTGTCGGAAGGTCGCAAAAGGGATCAGGGATGCTGCAGCCGTCATAAATACAGGCCAGTCGCCAAGCGTCTGAATTTTGATCGTGTGGCCAAAGGGATGGAGCAATGGTTGTAAGTGTGAAAAATGGGCATGGGTCAGTGTTTTCAGTGCTGTTGTAACTTCGGATGGTTACTAAATAAACAGCTGAAAGTACCTGTATTTAGAAGGGAGTGATTGGGCTTCGTCCCCAGGTATTTCAGAAGCAAAAAAAAAATCTGCAGAAATAGAACATATGCTTTGCGTGCCTAAATTCCCTGAATCAGGCGTCAAACCTGGCTCGATTCCAGAGTTGCCTGCACTTGTATTCGCTTGCAGTTGGCCAAACAGTGACAAGGAGAGGAGGGTGAATTCCTAACGCGGGTGAGGCCATGGAATGCACGAGAGCCTTTTCTTGCCAGAGAGATGTTATCCCTCAAGAACAATATTATGAAGGAGGTTTGAGCGGCACAGAACTGAACTCAGTTGGTGAACCGTGAACTGTGGGTGGCCCAGAGTGGGAAAAGGGATTTTGCCTATGTAGGATTTTGCAGGGAAATCCCAGAACTGACTTTGCCGACTGGCGACCACTCAGGGGGGAAGAGTCTTTTCTGTAGCTGCTCCGGCTCTGTGGAACGAGCTACCAGCAGAGATCCGGACCTTTCCCACCCTCGTGGCCTTCCAAAAAGCCAACAAAACCTGGCTGTTCCGGCAGGCCTGGGGTTGCTGATTTTTAAATCAGGTCCAACCCCCAGTTAAACCAAATGTATGTTGTGTTTTTTTTTAATTGTCTGTATTCTTTCCCCTATGTGTTATTTTATTTCATTTCGTATTTGTAATCCTCCGGGATTGGGCGGCATATAAACTCATTAAATTGCGAATTGCTTTGCTTCTGCTGTGCCTAGATGAATCTTTCAGTCAAGCTACAACTTGGTCATCCTAAATAGATGGAAGTTTCTTTTGTTGAATGTGCCAAATAGGATGGTTGACATCAGATAAAAGACAGCAACCAGTAGTGTAAAAACCTGATCTCTGGCCAGAGGTGGGTTTCTCGCCCCGTTCCAACCGGTTCGGTTAGAACGGGGCCGGCGGCGTCCTCGCGCACGCGTGCGGCATGCATGCGCGTGGCGCACGCATGCGTACTAGCATCTGTGCGATGCTCCAGCTGCTCCTGGAGGATCGCGCAGGCGCTGTATGCGTCCTGCGCATGCGTGGTAGTGCAGAACTCGTCAAAACCGGGTAAGGAGCGCGGGCGCGCGGGTGGGCCCTTCGCTGTTCCCGGAAGTTACTTACTTCCGGGTTCGCCGACCAACCGGTTCGTAGGGACCGCCGCGAACCGGTTGAAACCCACCCCTGTCTCTGGCCAATAAACTAGAGTTCATCCGAAACAACCTCCATTCCCCCTTGTAACTCCCATCCCTCGACAGTATTTTCTTAACATTAATTCCGAGTAAATTTCAGGGGGAACTTTAAATCCATTTTGTCTTAGGCAAGAGTCCCAGTCCCAGATCTTCCCCACTTTGCTTCACCCAGAAAGAATCAGACATAAACCTAAGTAATCCCCAAACCTATTATATTGTGCATATCATACATACTTTGATTCTTATTACCATTAAAGATCATTATTTTTTAGTTGGACTGCAGTGCTGAGTGTCTGGAAACACGTCTTTGTTTTCTTCAACAGCCTTTCCTAAAATTGTCGTTTTTTATGTGGGTGCCTTTTGAAAAATAAATCTCTTTCCACTTTGCTTAATCAATTAAGGACATGACAAATACTTTGGTTCATTTGCTTAAATGCCTTAATGGATGCGTGGTTGTTCCAACAAAGAAAGAAACTTGGCAAGTGAATTCTCTCTATGAGCCATACTTACAAAAATCTACCATTCTGTTACAAAACCCACAACAACTTCCCACAAGTTTCTGGATGCCTAACATTAAGCCTATACACTTTTCCAGGGAACAGCCAGATTGCTTATTTTTATGTCACAATAGAAAGGAAATGCACAATCGGTAATTTTTTTGTAAAAAAAAATAACAAATACAAGCAGCATTGCAACAAGTGAAGAACTTTTGAAGAGCCGAGGTGGCTATGAAGCGGTATATAAGTCTAACTGCTATTGCTAACTCAGATAAAACATGGAGTGGCAGCTTTGTGATTCAACTGAATGCATGGCTGTCTGGCATTAACTGCAACTCTCTTGCACATTATCAAAACTGCACTGCTAGGACTATCTTTACCTTCATTGACATTAGCTCCATAAAAACCATAATAAATCTGTCAGACAGAAGACTAAACCAAAGTACATTTCAGCAGCGTTCAGACTCTCTTGTTATCAGTCCAAACTCTTTATTAGAAAGGGGAAATATTCAAATATGAACGCAGGTACACCCAGGCCTTCCGCAAAGCCGTTAAAACCTGGCTGTTCCGACAGGCCGGGGCTAAAGAGCTGTTGCCCCCGTCCTGAATGGTATGACTGTTGTGTGTTTTTAAATTATGTATTGTTATGTTGTCTTTTATTTTTTGGGCTGTACCCCCCTTCCCTGATTTGATTTGTTAGCCGCCCTGAGTCCCCTTCGGGGGGAAAGGGCGGCATATAAATATAATAAAATGAATGAATGAATGAATGAAAATATGAAGCTATCTCATTTACTTGTAAAAGTGTGGACTTCCTAATAAATGTTTTAATAGCAATAGCAATAGCAGTTAGACTTATATACCGCTTCATAGGGCTTTCAGCCCTCTCTAAGCGGTTTACAGAGTCAGCATATCGCCCCCAACAACAATCCGGGTCCTCATTTCACCCACCTCGGAAGGATGGAAGGCTGAGTCAACCTTGAGCCGGTGAGATTTGAACAGCCGAACTGCATTCAGCTGAAGTAGCTTGCAGTGCTGCACTCCAACTACTGCGCCACCTCGGCTCTTAGAGTTTTAAGGGGAAAAGAATAAAAGCTTCATTCCAATATTCCCCTCTAACCTTCAAATAATTGGCTAATAAACATCACCTAAAATGTTTTGTCTCAGGCATAATGGCCTTTTTAAAGCTGCAATATTTTCTTTATTAATAGCAACTCCATGCTATACTGTACTGACCTCCGAATATTAATTGGTAGCGATGGTGTAGAAAATAGGGGTAGAAGTTTATGCATTGCTGGGATCATTTTTCTTCCAGATATAATACTTGGAAGTGTTCCTGTTCAAGAGAAGGTTTAAGAACATTTTTTTTAAAAGCCTTGGTGGAATACTTTCAAGTGTGCTTTGAAATTGTACCTTCCAAATAATTATTGTTACCTTTCTGTGACCCAAACAAGATCTCAATCCTTATTTGAGGAAAATGGGAACGCGGTGGCTCAGTGGCTAAGACGCTGAGCTTGCCAATCAGAAAGGTCGGCAGTTCGCCGGTTTGAATCCCAAGTGCCATGTAACGGAGTGAGCTCCCATTACTTGTCCCAGCTTCTGCCAACCTAGCAGTTTGAAGGCATGTAAAAATGCAAGTAGAAAAATAGGGACCACCTTTGGTGGGAAGGTAACAATGTTCCATGAGCCTTTGGCATTTAGTCATGCCGGCCACATGACCATGGAGACATCTTCGGACAGCGCTGGCTCTTTGGCTTTGAAACGGAGATGAGCACCGCCCCCTATAGTTGGGAACAACTAGCACATATGTGCGAGGGGAACCTTTACCTTATGGACCTGAACCATCAGGCAATTTATCCAACAGCTTTGAATAAGGGTGAAACAATGTGCTTGAAGGTCGGCATTGGCTTGCAAATATTTATTGTTTTGCCACACTGGGTTGACACAGGGAAGCTGAGAGATGAGCAAGAAAGAGGGGAGGGGAAGAGGCTATCAAGCAAAGGTCAATAATCTATTAAAGATCTTATGTAGTTCTGCCACAGATTCTTAGGTAGATAAATATTATCTAAGGAACAGCTCTTTGAAGTAATTGTATAATTGCCCCTTCATAAAAGCAGGGATTAGCCAAGCGTTTCTATGCATTGTTAAGATCGGATAGCTCAACATAACACTGAGGTTTATTAGTAGAATCAAGAGACTCTTGATTTTACTAATAAACCTCAGTGTTATGTTGAGCTATCCGATCTTAACATGGAAATAGCCCAGCAATTTGTTACATTTCTAGGATTAAAACTGGCAAAGAGTTCTAACTAGATTATTGGCGTGCATTGCCGCAGAAACCTTTGAGAAAGTCAGCTGTATTTTGCATCGGAGTTGGAGTTGGATGTTGCAAGCAGAACTGAGCCATTTTGTGGCTGAAGTAGTGCTGACTTCATGAACAATTAGCACACATAAACATCAGATACGTGAACAAAACAAAAAAAAAACCAAATGTTTGTCACTTCTATCAGGAAAAGTATACTTACTACATGCCTGGCCTCGAGACGCTGTCTCTCCGGTTCCTCGGAAGTAGAAAAATGAGCACAGCCTCATTGGAAAAGAATAAGTCGGGTGTTTCTCCCCAAAGTGTAGATTTCAATTTGCATGATTCTGGCAACTTATGAAACGGCATTTTTCATGCCAATCAGAATAGGCCAGGGTGGTGACAAATATGGAAAAAGTGGCTGAGGGCCACAACAACAAACACAGTGAGAGCCAACTCCTCTATGAATGCCACCATCTCTCTTTCTCTCTCTCTCTCTCACACACACATCCAAATGTGTCTTAAATGAGTGATTGGTGGGATTTAAAATACGACCGCTGAGGTAAACCAATCTCTCAGGATTGATGGAAGGTTAAAAATTCAGGGGAAGCATCACTTTGATTTGGATTTCCTTTGTAGGTATTTTTAAATCTTGCCTTTATTATTTTTATAAACAACTCAACCCAATTTTCCCCACAGTAAACAACCTGTGAGGCGCGTCGGGATGAGACAGAGCAAATGGCCTTAAGTCAACCACCCTCATTTCATGCCTAAGGTGAGGACAATTATACCCTTATGGTTATATCCTAAGTAGGTTATATTTAACTATATGGCTTTGAATTTCCATGACAAACAAAGCCAGTTCTCACAACTCTACTTTATAACCCTGCATCTAAATTTCTTCTTCCCAAACCGATTGGTAACAATAGCCCCACGTTGGGCAATTGTTGAGTCTCTCCAAAGAGTCCTTAATTTACAAAGACAATTGAGCCCAACATTTCTGTTGTTAAGTGAGACATTTGCTAAGTGAGTTTTGCCCCATTTTAAAACCTTTCTTGCCACCATTGTTAAATGAATCACTGGAGTGGATAAGTTAGTAACCTGGTTGTGAAGCGAATCTTCATCACATGATCATGGGGATGCTTCAAAGGTCGTAACTGTGAAAAAATGGTCATAAGTCATTTTCTTCAGTGCCATTTGAATGTTGAACGATCACTCAATGAACTGTTGTTAAGTTGAGGATTACATCTAGTCTCACCCCTAAAGACAATTCATCTTGAGTTCTTCCACAATTCTTCAGATTCACATTGAAGCCAAACTTAGCCAAACACTCACAGGTCTTAAACACGAAGGCTGTTGTGTTTTCAGGGAAGCTCACCATAGTTACAAGTGAGACATACTCCTTTTCAATCAAAACTTTAGACTTTGGCCAAAGCCAAGTCAAGGTAGACTGTATTGTTTGATATCCACAAGTGCTTAGTTTATGTGGCCAATTTCAAACATGAAATATAAAACAAGCACCGTTGCCAAAGTCCAATTCAAGGTAAATAGGATGCTCACTACTCATTCTGTTTTTTAATCTAAGTTATGGACAGAAGTTACATTTCCCTTAATTTTATTCTCATCTCCACTTATTTTAATTTTTAGCAGTTGAGCTGTAATCCACACACTTTGATTGTTAAAGACATATATATATATATGTGTGTGTGTGTGTGTGTGTGTGCGTGTATGTATGTATGTATACATACATACATACATACATACACATACATACATACATACATACACACACACATCTTTTACAGGATTTATTATGTGTTGTCTTCTTTGGTTGAATTCTTAAAAATGAAGAATAAATAGTAATTATAGTAAGTATAGTAAATAATTATAATTGTTTCTTACCCAGCCCAGCCTTGAGTCAAATGCGTAGACAAGCATTTAGATTAAAAATGGTTGTCTTTCAACCTATTATTAGCAGTTCAAAATGAACCTCATGAAGCATAATGGCACTTTATGAATTAGGAATACAAGTTCATATGCATCTCCATGGGGACACAGTTCATTAACTTTTCAATTCCTGATATCTATTAACTGTGTTAGATTCTGCCTCCTGAAAACCCTACCAAAACCAATGCTCTACATAGGGCACCATTAAAAGTAGAAATAGAGGGATGTGAGGACCGATCAAGTGAAGAACGTATCATGGAGAAATGAAAATTGTGAAAAACAGATGCTTTCTATCATTGGTGAAGAAATAGCTATGTCCAGTCCTTATTATACTCATCTGAAGAAAATGGGGAATGTGTTCAAAGCTTACTATATGATAGGCAAAAATGGAGGTTAAGGGAAAGGATAAAAGCACCTCCATATTTTTTTACTTCTTGGTGTCTCCCTATGTCTCTTTTGGAGCTCCAAGCCCTCGGTGTCCCTTAGTTAACTAGCTGTTTTCTCTGGCAGCTTCCCAACTTGCCTCAGTTGGAGTGATCACACTAAAATCAGCATGCCTTTTCTTGAACATCTTGAGATAATGAGCAATGTTTCCTGAAAAAACGGACAAGCTAGTAGAGTTTCTTTGAGCACATGATAAACAGCCATCCTTGGTTCCAGATGGCCTGACTCAGCAGCTAAACTGCTATCAATACAGGTTTCATGCTTTCCCTTCAATATTAAAACCAAACTTTTTAATGGGAGTTTCAGACTTTCCTTCCTTACTGCTACGAACACAAACCCTTTCCTAATTATTTATTATTTATTTATTAAATATATTTATATGTCGCCCAGTCCCGAAGGACTCCGGGCAGCTTACAAAAAATATAAGAAAAAACACATAACGATAAAAGAAAATTTAAAAACAACAAACACCCTCATACATTCATTCTAGTCGGGTGTGCCGAGGTACACCCATGTTACACCTGTCCTCCGTGAGGTCAACAGTCCCAGGCCTGCCAGAACAGGCAGGTTTTTACAGCTTTCCTGAAGGCCATGAGAGTGGGTATGGTCCGGATCTCTGGGGGTAGCTGGTTCCAGAGAGTCGGAGCAGCCACAGAGAAGGCTCTCCTCCGGGGCCCCGCCAGCCGACACTGTCTGGCTGACGGCATCTGAAGGAGGCCCAATCTGTGGGATCTTACTGGCCACTGGGAGGTATGTGGCAGCAGGTGGTCTCGAAGGTATGCTGGCCCTAAGCCATGTAGGGCTTTAAAGGTAATAACCAACACCTTGAATTGAGTCCGGAGACCAATTGGTAGCCAGTGCAGCTCACGCAGGACAGGTGTAACGTGGGTGTACCTCGGTGCACCCAATATCGCACGCACGGCCACATTCTGAACTAACTGCAGTCTCCGAACGCTTTTCAAGGGTAGCCCCATGTAGAGCATGTTACAATAATATTGTCCAATACCTGTAGAAGAGAATTCATCCTGGTAATACTTGTCAATATGAACATTTAAATAGTGCCTAAGGGAAACCTACATGGTTTAGCTTCAGTTGGATTATCATTCATTTGACTTATCTACTTTTGTAATGGCAACATTTTCACATTATAAAAGCCTTTCCTTATAAGGGACAGCACAATATAGCTTTATCTATTTTGCATTACATCCATAATGCCCACCAATATCTCATAGCTGCAATAATAAATAAGCATCTACAAACATACCTATTGTGTTATATCTCCTTTGATAAGGTAACTCAAACTTGTATTCCAGAGGATAAGGAACTTTAATAAAAATCATTAATTTTGCTATTTCGGTAAACATATTCTCTCTTGGATAACACGATCTCTGCTATTTCTGAATCATATATCCATGTGAAGAACCATGTTGAGAAATTACATATTCAAGTAGCGTTTGACAGAAGAACACAGAGACAATCATTTGGGCCAGAGATCTAGATATCCTTCCTAACTTCCTTTATTGCTATTATGGTCTCATTTCAATTTTTTTTTTTAAAAAACCAAAACAAACAAAATTATTTAAACTACAGAAGAAAATAGAATGAGCAGAAACGTACACATATATTACATCTAGAAGATTTTCGATATTTTAAAAAAATGTTCCCTTTCTATACCTGCGGGACAAATTTTTAAAACCACTTTCATGAATGTGCAATTTGAAAGATACAAAAAAAAAGTCCTCCTGGCCTAAATGATTACATTTCATAATTTTCCCTGCTGCTATTGAAAAAAAAATAAAATAAAGAGAGAGAGAATTACATTTTTGCTATGTCTGGAAAACACTGGGTAGATTGAACTGCCTTCATTCCAATGTTTTAATTCTACTTGAACATACAGCATTTTCATTTGTAAATCAACTACTCTGAAGAGAGAGAGAGAGAGAAAGAAAGGGAGAGATCGTGACCTGTACAGTAGAACCAGCTAAATAGACATCTTTAATCTCATAACATGATGAAATCATTATAGATTACAGATCATTTGTTAAGTTGGGTATGCATGCAGTCTTCTTCCATATCATCGCCAGCGGAGAAGCACCGGATAGGCCTCACATTCTATTAGCGGGTCTTGCTGTCCTACTTTTTACAGCTGACTCTGGACTGTCAATCAGCTTGCCTGGCATCAACGATTCAGTCCATGTGACAGCATTTCGCCTCCTGGCCTCCCGTCACCATCAGTACCACCCTCCCAAACCCCTAAATCTAGCTCACAAGAGGAGCCTTGCTGCAGCCTTCTTTCAGCCGCAGGAGATCACAGTGAAACGTTTGGAGATGCACGACATGTTGTGGAGGACAATACCAAGAAGGAAAACTAGGACACAGGCCACCAGGATGACAGTGCAAACCCCTGACCAGGTGGAGCTTTTCACAATGCCCCTCTGGTCTTGCTCCTCCTCCCCGGTCACCTGCGGCGCCCCAGCCTGCAGCGGTTGCTGCTCGGCTGGGATAGTGACCACAGTGAGAGACTTCTGTTGGCCGCTTGGCAAGAGACGACAGCCAATGTCTCCAGGCAATAGAGACCTCTCTTTGGAGATGGGCAAGGGCAACATGTAACACCCGTTGCTAGGAAGTTTGATGAAGACTGGAGTGTGCTCTGAAGTGTGGGGTATTGCGATCACGGCAACGACTTCCGGATCATCTGGCAACTGGGAGACGGAGAAGCCAGGTGGGAGTTTAGTGACACCTCGGCACCACGGACACCTCAGGTCCTTCTGGCTGGTCCTCATCTGCTGAAGGCAAACAGAGCAACAAGTATGCTTACAGTCCAATAACTTGGGTCTCCTCCGTGGGCTGTAGTAATTGAAACAAATCTGACACTCCAGCAGGATGTCCTGGGATAGACTCTCCATGGTTACCCAACTATTGAAAAGGTATCACGCTGACTTGCAGTCCAGTCCGTTTTCTGGTGCCTGGAGCTCCCACAATGACTATTTTGTATTCTGCTACCAAACAAATGAAGGTATGAAGTCTAGAAGGAAGCATCTGACTGGAGGTCCATCAGCATCTGAGGGGAGGAAAAATAATGAGAATGAATCATAAAGATCAATTAAAATACCAGAGGGAGGAAGAGATTTATGAATGCAGAGGAACAGAAAGGGCTTCTCAACTTGAGACTCCCTTAAGCAGTGTCACAACAACAGCAATCATTTAAAAACAAAAAATGCAGGCTGCAGCCAAGTAAAGACCTTTAAAGAAAACCTCTCAAGCTAGTGCCTGAATCTCCATGTGTATTCAGCCAGTAACAAAAAATACTTTTTGCTTGCAGGAAAAAGAGAGGAGAAGAGTGATTAATTATTACGAGCTTGAGAAGCTTCATAGTTTGCTAACAAAGTCCTGAATGATACAAGTGGAGTAAGAAACATTCAAGCAACTTCTCAGTCATTACGTTGCAAGTTATCACATGTCATTCGATATATGCATTGAATGATCTTCTGTAGCATCCCCATATACGGAGTACACCTTACGTATAGCGTAAGAGCTCGCTGAAATGGATTAGAACAGCGTTCTCCATTCTCTTTCTTTGGCATGGCTTGCTAGATATTCTGGGAATTGTATCCCAAATGGTTTAGCTAGGTACCGCATGTGTTTGGATACAGCACCAAAACTTATGCAAGAAGAGCTTGCATGTTCAATAAATACAGCAACATATTGGTTTATGCAACACCTGTATTTGCAAAAGGAATCCTTGGGCAGTGAAACCAGCAGCTCTGTGGTTATGATCATGGAGTTGAGCTAATCCTTTATGTTATCTTCTAAAGCAGGACTTTAATAGAATGATACTCTGGACAGTTTCATAATTTTTTCCCCTTTCTTTCTGATCATTGCATTCTTTTCTCTTTAGATAATAATCGAATAAAAAGAGCATCACAGTCGTGCCAATTCTATTTAACTTCTCTCTTTATTTTTTGTTTGGGAAATGCTATGGAGACGTAACTTGTGCACCATACAAGTCAAATGGGGAACCCCCCACTGTTGGTAGCAATATGGGAAGTAGTTAAGTAATAGTAATAGACCAAACAGGCAACTCTTCCAGAACATCACAAGCTTTATATGTCTGAATTGTACCACAACTCCCAGCAGCTCAACTCTACGCTTAGATTGTTGGTAGAGTTTTCCAGCGTTAGAATAGAGGAGAGATTTCAACCTCAATTTTTGGGTGTGACGAATGAAGCAGTGTGGCCGTTTACGGCAACCATAGGCCTGATCCAGATTATTTATTTTTGTTAATCAAAGTTACACACTCCCCATCTTACTACTGAACAGACTCTGGGAGGTTTACATAAAAAGTATTGCGGGTCAAACACTTTGAGTTATACAGTAGATCTGGTTTTTTGTCTGTGTTTTTTTTCCCTGTGGCGATGTGATCAGGATTTGAGGGATGCTAACATCTATCCCAAACTATTCTCTGGTTACTAGAGCCGAGGTGGCGCAGTGATTAAATGCAGCACTGCAGGCTACTTCAGCTGACTGCAGTTCTGCAGTTCGGCTGTTCAAATCTCACCGGCTCAAGGTTGACTCAGCCTCCCATCCTTCCGAGGTGGGTGAAATGAGGACCCGGATTGTTGTTGGGGGCGATATGCTGACTCTGTAAACCGCTTAGAGAGGGCTGAAAGCCCTATGAAGCGGTATATAAGTCTAACTGCTATTGCTATTGCTACTACAACTGTTGCTATGCCTTACATTCGTTCCCCGCTTCTATTCAAATCTACATGACGCTGTTTTCATCAGTCCACTACAGTAGATCTACAATAAAACACAAAACCAAGACATGAAAAAGCTGAGATAACCATTACTAAGTGAACACCAAGGTGATTCTGGTTCTTTTGGAAAAGATGGCGTGAATGTACACACCACACACCACACACACACACACCACACACACACACGGGAAAGAAGTGATGTACAAAAAATGTTACAAACATTACAAAACAGAAATACAGGTTATATCTAAATAGTTGGCATACTAAGCCAACAGAATGGATTCCAGGCAACAAGAATGAAAGAAAAGGCAGGAGGATAGCATCTTCCTTTTAAAACAGCTTGCAAATACATTAGGTCAAAAGATTCTAATTTGGGTTTTGGTACTAGAGGCGTTTGACAATGGACTCATGTAAAAAAAAAAGTAGTTATCCACCATTCATTTATCTCTTTGTGTATTTGTGTATTCTGTGTCTTTTAGCGTCTCCTTTTAATAGGTTACTTTAATACCATTTTAATTTTGTCTGTTTGTCTTTCAATGGCTCTGCCAAGACTGAGAGATATAAATTAATTTAAGAATCTTAGAATAAAGATAAATAAAAAAACAGTCTCTATCAAATCCCTGGTATGGTGTTTCATGTGCCAGGGGCCAAAAGGCATGGCAAATTTAGCATAATTTCAGTGCGTTTGTAGCCTAGCTCGCTACCCCTAGATTGGAGCAGTATATAGAGGTAAGTCCTAAGCAGCAAAAGTAAATAAATATGTAGATTAGCTCTGTATGTGTGTGTTTATTCATGAGTATGCACATTTTGTATGTATGCACACATATATAATACTACCAAATACTATAAACCACTATCTTAAGAGATACTTTAAAATGGATTGAAATTATTAATATATAATTTCAATAAAACACATAGAGCAAAGGTTCTCACGTCTTGATTGTCCTGTGCCCTGAATGTCTCGTGAATTTTTTTTCACCCCTAGGCAAAAAAATATGTACTACTTCAAGCTAAGTAGTTCACATGGGGTAAAATTAAAAATACACTGTTACATCCGTGTGAGTTTGCTGCGGCACCCTGGGATGTCATGGCACAAACTTTGGGAACTGCAGACTTAAAAGTTATTTTAAATTCAACCTTTAATAACATTTCGGTGCCTTTCGAAGCTTTCCTTTGCAATAGATAAAGCGGTTTTTCTTCAGAGAAAAGTGCAAGAAGAGGGGAGATCCTGATTGTCTTCAAGTTTTGCAGTATGGATTCAGATATATAACCAGTTGGGGGTTTTTATTTCTTGCAGGGATTTCTTGCAAACTGGGTAACATTTTCAGTGCTAGTGAAGTTGTGTACTGTGGAAATCAGATGGCGAACCAAGTGACCTTTGATTATATGGTTCCACCACAAAACCGCGGTCGACTAAAGCGCGTGTCACTAAAGCGCGGTGACAAAACCGCGCCGTCAAAACCGCACGACAACAGCGCGCCGACAACAGCGCGCCGACAACAGCGCGCCGACAACAGCACGCTGTAACATAACCCTAAAAATAACCCTAAACCTAACCCTAAACCTAACCCTAAACCTAACCCTAAACCTAACCCTAAACCTAACCCTAAACCTAACCCTAAACCTAACCCTAAACCTAACCCTAAACCTAACCCTAAACCTAACCCTAAACCTAACCCTAAACCTAACCCTAAACCTAACCCTAAACCTAACCCTAAACCTAACCCTAAACCTTACCTTAAGTTAAATCGCGCTTCTGTCGGCGCGCTGTTGTCGGCGCGCTTTTGACATCGCGGTTTCAGCGCCGCGGTGTTGTCGGCGCGCTTTTGACTTTTGCGGTTATGTCGTGCCACGGATTATATAAAGCCTGAGTTAAAGTACAGATAGTACTTTTTATCTGAACCCTGCTCAAACTGAGAATGCATACACACAAACACACAGACGAATACATACTCACATGTGCACGTCATAACATCAATACTTTTCTGGTTCGTTTAGGCTGAGAAATAGCTGCTGTACAAAGGTTAAAATGGATTTGAACTTACATCCACTGCATCTTAATTTGTATGCACCGAGATTACAACTTGGTCTAGTTTCCCCAAATCTAGCACTCCCAGATGTGTTGGCATGGCAACTTCCAGAAGACCTATCACATCAGAAGCCTGAATACACCTAGAGGTACCCATTTCGGGGAGACTCGTGTAAGCCACACATTCACACACAACCCAATACTTGGAAAAATCCAGGATATTCGCCCCATCAATAGCGCCAACCACATCTGCGGTTTGTGCTTGCAAAGACGTTGTGCACAAATTTGTTCAGATCTTGTATGAGGGCATATAGCTGACTTCAGCAGCAGTCAAAAAACACTGTTTTGTCGTTAGTACTTTGGACTATCTGATGACAGCCAAGAAAATATTGCTGACTGGGAGAACTGAGAAAGACAGTCAGGGATATCTTTAGAACTCTTAAAGGACGAAGAGTAGGAAGAGAGAAAGGCTGGAAGGCATTGACGCTCAAGTGAGACCAAAAGACAGAGACAATCAGAATCATGATTAATATCCTTGGTTAGTGCAGATTTCATAGCGGCTGAAAGCTCTGCAGGCTGAGCTATATCTACTAATGTTAATAAAAGCTAATGGTGTATGAAAAAACCACGGGCAAAAGTCTCCAAGGAAGAGAAAGAGGTGCATTAACAGCAGAAAGGAGTAAAGGGGGGGGATCACAAATTAGTTTAAGCTAATTTTCTTTAAGGAAAAAAAAAAACGATGATTGAAAGTGACATTGTTCCTGAAATGTAAATGCAATTCTTCACAGCATGCCTGCTGGTCTAGTGAAAGACACTGCTTAGCAAAGTCCCCCATGACTCCTGAAGTTGCAAACTCTGGACAAGGGTATTCATTTATACACACTATTTGGCAAGGTTAAGCTCAAGCTTGTAACTAGGATGGAAGGGAGAGAAAGAGAAGGAGAGATGGTAGGAAAGGAAGAGGAAGAGTGGAGGAGAGGTAAGGGAAGAAGAAAGAGGTAAGGAAAGGTGGGTAGAAGGGAGAGTAAGAGAAGGAGCGGAGGGAGGGAGGGAGAAAAAAGAGAAGGAGAGAGAGTAGAAGAGAGAAGGTAAGAGTAGGAGAGAGGTGAGGGAAGAAAGAAGGGGAAGGAGAGGAGGTAGGAAGGAAGTAAAGAAGGAAGGGAGAGAGGAAAGAA
The DNA here is from genome assembly GCF_009769535.1 of Thamnophis elegans. Classification (NCBI taxonomy): domain Eukaryota; kingdom Metazoa; phylum Chordata; class Lepidosauria; order Squamata; family Natricidae; genus Thamnophis; species Thamnophis elegans. The sequence goes on from NC_045548.1 coordinate 2,042,593, forward strand.
AAGAAAGAGAAAATAAGGTGATGTCACAATAGATGCTTGGGATGGTAAATAATACAACCCAAACTGTACTCTATAATCTCTTAAAGGGAATAACAATAGTATAAGATTGGCAAAGAAAAAGCATAATCATGTGAATGTTTACCTGGAATTGTATGTATATATGGCACATTAGAGATAAACAATATTTGGTTATAAATAGCTAATTATAGAAAGGGAAAACACTTAACTGCAAAGAAACTGATGATGTGTTCTTGTTGATGTGTTTATATGTGTAAAATAAAAACTTTTTAAAAAGTGACATTGTTCTTGAAATGTAAATGCAATTCTTCACAGCGTGCCTACTGGTCTGGTGAAAGAGACTGCTTCCTTTACCAAGGAAGTTTCAAGATGCAAACTCCTCCAATACATTAAAGCTTCCTTAGAAACCATTACACACTATGCATGATTTAAATATGGCAGTGCTTGCTGCCCTAAGACCGTGGAGCAGGGTGGAGGGTGGGGGGCAGAAAACAGGAAAAAGGAACAGTTCGGGGCTGCACTAGAGAAATTTACTGCCGGAATGAAATGCATTAAAATATAAACAGGATGCATATGTTTGAGTCTTCACAAATTAATTTACAATTCCTACCCTTCTGCTATAAAGGTGTCTCGGACACTTTCACAAGGTCTGTAAAACCTGTGGCTAGACACTAACCTGTGGAAAATTACCAAGCAAGTGTGTTTTGTGCACTGTTTGCTTCTCTTTAACAACTCAAATAACTTACATAGGTACATGTGGACTTTTCAAACAAATGCATAAGGACAGAGAGATAGGGATGAGATTTCAACTTTTGGAGCATCTTAAGTCATTTGTCTAAAGTAAGTAGACAGGACAATTTAGAGTTTCTGATGATACAGCTTCCACACCATTTTGCACTTGCAAAAGGCATAAGAAGGAAATTACTATCACTTTTTTTACTTGGGGATATTAATAGCCCATGTTTTCTAACTGTTGGGAGACATCTGTCTTTTTGATGGTGTGTAAATTAAACAGCCACTTGTGTCCTATAGAAGGCCCACCAGTCATTTAAGGAGGAACAAAATGAACTTAAAAACTTAAAAGTAGATAGTTGAGCACAGGTGTCAACAGAACATTAGGGATTGGTATTACTTTTTAAATCAAATTCTACACAGCTGTATTGAAGAACAAGAATATCACCAGCATGCTATTCTCAAATGCCAATAAGAGCTTTTCTTTCTAATAAAATATTTTCTCTTGTTTAGCTCTAAGAAGTTGTCAGCAAACACACCAGTGGTGGGATTCAAATAATTTAACAACCAGTTCTCTGCCCTAATGACCATGTGGGTAGGTGGGGCTCAGTGGTCATGTGACTGGGTGGGTGTGGTCAACTCAATGTCACTCAGGTCAACGGGCGCTTCGCCTTAGCTGTGACAATGTCATAAGGGTTCACCGGAGAGGCAGTTTCTGTAAGCAGGTCAATAAAGATTAGGCTAGAAACAACAGCAGAATGTTTCCTTCCTGCCTTCCTTACAGGATTAGCCCTGTAAAGTGGGGAAAAAACAAAATGAGATTTCTTCCAACAATCGGTTCTCTGAACTACTTAGAAAGTTACCAACCGGTTCTCCCGGATAGGTGCGAACCGGCTGAATCCCACCACTGAAACACACTCAGGAGAGAGTGTTACTTGTTGGTAAGCCATAACCATCAAAACTGCAGGTACTAGCTAGTCTCTTCTCAAGAAAGTGGCCTTGAAACTAGGAATTTGCAATAGCTATCAGTAAGGCCACAGACATCTAGATCCCTATAGGCCGAAAGGTAAAATACGAAAAAATAAACAAATATTTATTCAATAAATAAGCTTGCGAAAGGAGTTGGTGTAGAACTGAACCCCCTCTCGGATAAATTTAATTTAAATTTGACTTCAGGTCTCATGTCTTCACCCTGATGGATGACCTATGCATGAAGAGAGAAGGGTCTAATTTGGTCTAATTTCCTTAGGTATTCAACCATTTTCAACAGAATTAAAGATAGTTCCTGTCATGAGGGTATTCTGGGTTGGAAATCGTAGGTACAATACTACCTGTTACTAAATACTAACTATTACTAAATACTAATAATACTAATCAAAGTTTGAACCACTTTGTACAACATATATCTAATGCCATCCCAAAGCGGATTATTTCGCAAGTACTATTTCAATAGTACTTCAGCTATTTAGAAAGCTAACTGAATCCCAACATTGTTTAATAAATTGGCTAGATAGAGATCTATAGTCTCTTGGACATCTTCATATATGCAGTTTTCCTGACCAAATAATCCAAAACCCAAATATGAGCCCTGTAAAGGTTTAGCTACTGCTGATTATTGATATCATCTTAAAATAAAGGTCTACTTTCACTTTTCATTTGAATCTTGTGGAAATGAAATCTGCAAATGCTATGAGAGAGAGAGAGAGGAGGGGAAATTGGTAGGGTATCAGCTTTTCTATTCTTCGAACAGCAGCCAAAAGTATTATTTGGTTTTGGTTTTTCAACAAAGTTACCAAGTTTTTCATTTGCTTTGCTAAAGTTTTACATGCCATTTTTTTAAATCATATCACTCTCCTCCTATTATTTTTTTACTTATGCTTTATTATTATTAAAGTGTGCCACAATCATTGGGGGGAGGACGCTATGTCTTAATATATTTTGAAAACACTCTTTTTAAGAAAGCAAGACATTTTTCATACCCTGTATTCTATCCTTCATTTAATAGATATTTTTATGGGTGCGATGGCTCAGCACCCATAAAAATATGGGGGAGCTTGTCAGATGGAAAGCTGATAACCTGGGTTCAAGACCCAAATGCCGCATGAAAGGGTGAGCTGTCGTTACTTGCCCCCTAGCAGTTTGAAAGCATGGTGGTGGTGCAGGGGTTAAATGTAATATTGCAGGCTAACTCTGCCTACTGCCAGCAGTTTGATCCTGACTGGTTCAAGTTTTCATCTTCCCTTTCATCTCTCTGAAGTTGGTAAAATTAGGACTCAGATTGTTGGGGATAATACGCTGGCTTTATAAACTGCTTAGAGAGTGTTGCAAAGCATTATGAAGCGCTGTATAAGTCTAAGTGCTATTGCTATTGCTAAATGCAAGAGGATTGCCATTCTGTGCATCTCAACATATGGTCATGCTAACAACATGACCACGGAAATGTCTTCGAACAATGCTGGCTCGCTCAGTGAGAAACAATGATGAGCACCAACCACTGGACTAAGACATGACTAGATAGGAATCTTCAAACTTTACTATTTTATGGGCAAAAGGGAAAAGTTTCCTGCAATCCTCCTTGCCTTCTCAGTCAACATCCAATTTTAGTACTCTCTTCACAGATACTCTGCCCAATGAAGCAATTTCAGTTAAAATAAATTACTTTACAAAATCTCTTCTTACCAATCTAGCGTCAGTCTTCCCAGGTAGACCAGGCAAGAAACAGAAACAGATGAGCTAATTCTACTTTATTGCAAGGCTTCCTTAATAGAATCTTGCACATCTGGCAGTACAAATCTCCTGCCGCCTCTTATACAGTCTGGGAATTTAGGGAGGATCCTTTCTGAGTTTCGTTGTCTGCCCATTAGGCAGCTGCAGGCTATGCCCTCTCTTATCTGATCTTACCCTAAGCAGCAACTCTTTACATACACCCAGCACACATAAATACACACAGATCGCCCCAAGGTCATTCTCCCATACCATTTCACACAGATTGCCAGATAACCAAGCTGAAATCATACAAAATCAGGATACATTCAGCTGGCCAACTTATTACAGAAATTAATTATAGTTGTTCCATGCAATGGTAAGACGTACGCTATTATAAAATGCAGAGACATATAACCATATGATGTTATTACATATTAGAAAAGCAAATTTTCCTGTTCATTCTAAGGAAAAACTCCTGCATGGGGCTTTTCCAAGTCTTATAAAGTTGAACCAAGTAACTTTGCTAGTTGCTGTTGCCCCAGAAAAAAAATGCATCAATAATTTTGCAATATGGAGTTGGAGGCACTGTCTCATCTAGCCTTCTCCTGCCCCAGAAACCAAGATGCCACACAGAGGTGGGTTTCCTACCAGTTCGCACCAGTTCGGTAGAACCGGTTCGTCAAATCTACCAAACCGGTTAGAAGAGGTTCCACCAGTGGACCCGGAAAGCAGGCCACACCTACAGAAGGGGTTCCAAACATTTTTGAAACCCACCACTGACACACATGCACACACACACACACAGACACACACAGAGAGAGAAAGAGAAAGAAAGGAAGAAAGAAAAAAATAAAAAAGAAAGAAAGAAAAAGTGAGAGAGAGATGAAAGAAAAAAAGAAAAAAGGGACAGAGAGACAAAAGGAAGGAGAGAGAGAGAGAAATAAAGAAGGAAGGAAGGAAGGAAGGAAGGAAGGAAGGAAGGAAGGAAGGAAGGAAGGAAAGAAAGAAAGAAAGAAAGAAAGAAAGAAAGAAAGAAAGAAAGAAAGAAAGAAAGAAAACAAACAAAACACATGGCCGGCAAGCCACTCCCACCGAGTCACATGGCTGGCAAGCCACTCCCACAAAGGAGGCCACACCCACAGAGTAGGTTCGAAAGATTTTTGAAACCCACCACTGATGCCACAGCATCATGGTGTTTCTCCCAGTAGTTCCTGGCTACTTTGAGGAGACATTGTGCCTTTCCCTGAAAAAGCAAATGGATGAATTGAAGGTTGAAGATGGAAGGCTTGCTATCATGTTGATGGTGAACATCTGGAGATGTTCACTTCATTGCAGAAACTGTGAGATGGGGAAGAGTGGCAGGGCAAACTCCATGTATGGAAATGATCAAATAATGTCCTGCTTATTTGCCTGCTACTCTTGTTAATTTTTCCATGACCATAGTTGCTAAAACGACTCTATCCTGATTTGTTAAGGAAATGATTTGATATTATAGTCAGGGCTGAGACCAGCACAGTGGAACCAGTGATTCCCAAATTAGAGAGAATTATGTAAACACTCTCAGCTGCCTCCTAAGGCCGTCAAGAGACAAGCCAGGTTTCTGTTAACTCATAAGGAAGGAAAGAAAATGTCTATAGCGTTTAAAATTTGCATCAGAGACAGCTAGAAAAGTTCTGCCTTCTTTGTACCACTGTCAAATGTTTACTTTAAGGCTTCACTCTTGCCTGCAATAAAGATTCTAGTGTAGCCAAGTCATGTCTCGATAGAGTACAGGTGGGTTCCTACCAGTTCGCACCTATTTGGTAGAACCAGTTCGTCAAATCTACCGAACCGGTTAGAAGAGGTTCCACCAGTGGACCCGGAAAACAGGCCACACCTACAGAAGAGGTTCCAAAAATTTTTGAAACCCACCACTGGAGGATACACAGAGAGAGAGAGAGAGAGAGAGAGAGAGAGAGAGAGAGAGAGACAGACAGACAGACAGACAGAGAGAGAGAATCACACAGAGGGAGGGAGGGAGAAAGAGGCAAAGACAGACACACACATACACACAGAGAGAGACAGGCAGACAGACAGACAGACTCACACAGCGAGAGAAAGAGAAAGAGAGGAAGAAAGAAAGAAAAAAAGACAGAAAAAGTGAGAGAGGGATGAAATAAAAAAAGAAAAAAGGGACAGCGAGACAAAAGGAAGGAGAGAGAGAGAGACATTGAGAGAGAGAGAGAACACATGGCTGGCAAACCACTCCCACCAGGTCACATGGCCGGCAAGCCACTCCCACAAAGGAGGCCACACCCACAGAATAGGTTCGATTTTTTTTTAAACCCACCACTGCGATAGAGTAGATTTCAATAGACAAACTAGGATAGTGAAATGTCTGCAGGAACACGACCAAGTTCAGTGAGCATGGAGGATTTCAAAAGTCATGTCTGAAAATATTGTCAGGTCAAGCCAAATATCTGGAGAACTGCGATTTACTGAGCCAGGCAATTTCTATTACTACTACTACTACTACTACTACTACTACTACTACTACTACTACTAGCAGTACCAGCACTACTATTACTGCTCTCGGAAATCAGACTCCAAGCTTTTGTGTAAGTGAAATGTTTGTTTTAACACATTCCTGCAACTAATTTTCTATTTTCTGAGAGTCCTCTGATAAATCTCCATTTAGGCTGGCAGATCTCAGCGATTAAAATCCAAGCGGTCATTAGATTGGGAGGGGGGAGGATATAGATTACTGTAACGCGCTCTACATGGGGCTGCCCTTGAAGAGTGTTCGAAGACTTCAGCTAGTCCAGAATGCAGCCGCGCGAGTGATCGTGGGTGCACCCAGGTACACCCACGTTACACCTATCCTCCGCGAACTGCACTGCCTACTCACTGGTCTCCGGACTCGCTTCAAGATGCTAGTCGTTACTTATAAAACCCTACACGGCATTGGACCTGGGTACCTGAGAGACCGCCTCCTGCCAATTACCTCCCATAGACTGATTAGATCGCACAGACTAGGCCTCCTCCGGATTCCATCTGCCAGCCAACGTCGGCTGGTGACCTCCCGGGGGAGGGCCTTCTCTGTTGCTGCTCCGGCCCTCTGGAATGAGCTCCCCGTGGAGATCTGGACCCTTACCACCCTCCCGGCCTTCCGTAAAGCTACCAAGTCCTGGCTGCTCCAGCAGGCTGGGGTGCTGTTGAAGTATCCAGCCACACGGTAACTATGAATGTTGTGTATTTTAAATTGTTGTTTTGTCTATTTATCCCCCTGTTTATTGTAAGCCGCCCGGAGTCCTTCGGGAGTGGGCGGCATACAAGACCAATAAACTAAACTAACTAAACTAAACTAGATGTCTTTTTGCTGTCATCTAATGGTGTCCCAGATTTCTGCAGTATAGAATTTATAGTCCCATTTAACTAGCAGAATGACACGTTAGGGAGAGCTACGAAAACATGGCTTAGAGAAATATCAAAACTTTGGTTTGAAAAATGGATATGAAAGAGAATAGAGTACCATATTTTGGGTTCTATTTGCAATGGGAGAAGGAGTTGGCCCCTTCCAAGTTCAAATGCATTTTTTTTCATTCATTTTATTTATTTTCTTTCATTCATTCATTCAATCAATCAATATCTATGGCTGTTCATTTCAGCAAGTGATTCTGTGCAACAAACAATCTTAAAATAAATTAAAATAGATTGCCATCATAATAATCACTATACAAGAATTAAAATGCACACAGTGGTCAAGGAGGATGTTCCAGTGTTTGGTTGTCAACCCACCAGAAAATAGGACTCTTCACACACTTGGAATTACAAGCTTTCAGCCCTCTCTCAGCGGTTTACAGAGTCAGCATATTGCCCCCAACAGTCTGGGTCCTCATTTCACCCACCTCGGAAGGATGGAAGGCTGAGTCAACCTTGAGCCGGTGAGATTTGAACCGCTGAACTGCAGATAACAGTCAGCTGAAGTGGCCTGCAGTACTGCACCCTAACCACTGCGCCACCTTGGCTCAATTATATAAATCAACATATCCAGGAGTTTAGGACCTTATGAAAAGTCAGCAGGCTACTGCCTGGATGGAGGATGTTCCATAGGGCGAGTGCAATGGTAGAAAACGCAAACCCCCTGGGCCCCACTGTCACACACTGGCCAATGGAACATGGCGCATGTCCAGCCTGCCAAATGTGATTAGAGAGGCAGAAACAACTGGGAAAAGGTAGCTCCTTAGATCAGTGTTTCTCAACCTTGGCAACTTGAAGATGTCCGGACTTCAACTCCCAGAATTCCCCAGCCAGCGTTCTTAGAAGCCTGCTGGCAACTAATGTAGTTCGTGGAATCATGGTGTGAAATGTGCCAAGTGAACAGCACCATTTACTACTTGTCCAGCTGCGTCCTGCACCAGTTGAAGCTTCTGAATGCCCTTCAAGGGCAGTCCCATGTAGGGCACGTTGCAGTAACCCAAATTTATCTCATGTATCTGAAAAAAACAAAAAATGAAGCAAGCAAAACCAATAAATCCAAATCCAATAAATCCAATGAACCAATAAAGCAATCCCTGTTCGATTGTAGTTGTATCATTAGGTTCCACCACAAATGCGTGTATGAGAAAAGCGCGTGTGACTAAAGCGCGGCGACAAAACCGCGCCGTCAAAACCGCGGAGACGAATGAGCACTGAAGCGCGCCGACAACAGCGCGCCGACAGAAGCGTGCTGTAACATAACCCTAAAAATAACCCTAAACCTAACCCTAACCCTAACCCTAACCCTAAACCTAAACCTAACCCTTAACCTAACCCTAACCCTTACCTTAACTTAAATTGCGCTTCTGTTGGCGCGCTGTTGTCAGCGCGCTGTTGTCGGCGCGCTTTTGACATCGCGGTTTTAGCGGCGCGGTTTTGTCGGCGCGGTTTTGTCGGCGTGCTTTTGACATCGCGGTTTTAGCGCCGCGGTTTTGTCGGCGCGGTTTTGTCGGCGCGCTTTTGACGTTCGCGGTTATGTCGTGCCACGGTATCATTACACCAGGGTCAGGTTTCAATACTCCGTGGAGTCAAATTTCTCATTCTTGCAAGAATCTGGAAATAGGTAAGGATGAGTTGAAAAGTCCAAAGAGGCAAGAGTAAAACCCCAAAGATGCCAAGGATAACAGACTAAGCGAAGGAGCAGCGCGGAGTTGCTGATAGTGCTGTGGAAATGATAGAAAAGATTCTTTACTGGCTTCCGACTTCTTCACAAAACTGTCGTCCGTGTTTCCATTAGCTGAAGAAAACCTTCTGCCCGTATCTCTCAAATTGTACAGCAATCACAAACTGCCGGGCCGAAGAGCAACAATCTGCTTCCAATAAACCAGTGCTGCTTGAACACGGCCTTGTCCGCTTCGAGTTCTCTGCAAGGACCAATGGTATTAAAACACTTCTGGCATTTGCCGCTCAAATCCCAAGAGCTGGGCCTCCGAGAACTGGAAAAGCTGCCAGTCCGAATTGCGGGGGGGGGGGCGTAATTGAGTGAAGCGCATTTCATGAAGTCAATTGGTCTTGACTGGAGACAAATCCCAAAAAAAAAAAATCCCCAAGCTCTCTGCTTTGAACTGCTTTCACGTGTAGAAAAAAAAATGGGACTCGAAACTTACATTTACTGCGTGTTTCCCAGACAAATCTATTACTAAAACCCACCCAAGTCAACCACGCAAAGAAATATATTACAGGGGCAATGTAAAATGAAATGTGTGTCGAGTAAGTCTTTTTAATGGCAATCCACCACCCACCTCCAATATTCTCCATGTAGCAGTAGCAATAGCCGTTAGACTTATATACCGCTTCATAGGGCTTTCAGCCCTCTCTAAGCGGTTTACAGAGTCAGCATATCGCCCCCAACAACAATCCGGGTCCTCATTTCACCCACCTCGGAAGGATGGAAGGCTGAGTCAACCTTGAGCCAGTGAGACTTGAACCGTTGAACTGCAGATAGCAATAGCAGTTAGACTTATATACCGCTTCATAGGGCTTTCAGCCCTCTCTAAGCGGTTTACAGAGTCAGCATATCGCCCCCAACAACAATCCGGGTCCTCATTTCACCCACCTCGGAAGGATGGAAGGCTGAGTCAACCTTGAGCCGGTGAGATTAGAACCGCCGAACTGCAGATAGCAGTCAGCTGAAGTGGCCTGCAGTACTGCACCCCAACCACTGCGCCACCTCGGCTCTTTTAATGTGAGAACAATTCAGACATCCCTATTGTTAGATTTCCTTTACAGTGATTTACATAGTGTTTACAGTTTACAGTAGTTTACACAGTGGTTAAAAGTGCAATATTGCAGGCAAATGCTTCCCGACGTCTGGAGTTCGATCCTGACGGAGGCTTAAAGTTGTCTCAGCCTTTCTTCACTCTTCCAAGATCGGTAAAATGAGAGCCAATATGGTCGCGGGTGATATGTCAATAATGCTTCTATATTGTAAACTGCCCAGAGAGCCTGGTGAAGTAATATTTACCAATATATAAGCCTAAATGCTATTGCTAGCGTGATTTACTAGGATTCCAAATTCCGTCAGTCAGAATCATTCTGAACACACAATATTGTTTCAAGCTCACAGGCCTTACGCATGGAATTCTATGGCTGCATAGAATTCAGCCGGTTCGCACCTATTCGGGAGAACCGGTTGTTAACTTTCTAAGCAGTTCGGAGAACCGGTTGTTGGAAGAAATCTTATTTTATTTTTTTCCCCACTTTCCAGGGCTAACCCTGTAAGGAAGGCAGGAAGGAAACATCCTGGTGTTGTTTCTAGCCTAATCTTTATTGCCCTGCTTACAGAAACTGCCTCTCCGGTTAACCCTTATTACCATTGTAACAGCTAAGGCGAAGCGCCCATCGACCTGAGTGACCTTGAGTTGGCCACGCCCACCCAGTCACATGACCAGCGAGCCCCACCTACCCAGATGGTCATTAGGGGCAGAGAACCGGTTGTTAGATTTTTTGAATCCCACCACTGCTCCATAGTTCAGACTTCTTTCCTTTAACCAGTACAAAGAGAAGTGAATCGTGGTGGTGTTATTAATAAACTTTAACTGTGGAACTTGGAAATCTGGAAAATCTTTTCATCAAACCTGAAACCTTGGGATCTTAATACTACATCCTGGCCCATTTGTTGCCCAGCCTGGTTCCATCATTCACTTTAAACATTTACAGGTAGTCCTCAACTTACAACAGTTCATTTAGTGACTGCTCGAAGTTACAACGGCACTGAAAAAAGTGACTTATGACCGTTTTTCGGTTACCACCTTTGCAGCATCCCTAGGACCATTGTGATCAAAATTCAGATGCTTGGCAACTGGTTCATACTTATGACGGTTGCTGTGTCCCGGGGGGTCATGTGATCACCTTTTATGACTTTCTGATAAGCCAAGTCAATGTGGAAACTAGATTCACTTAACAACCGGGTTACTAGCTTATCGACTGCAGTGATTCACTTAACAACTGCGGCAAGAAGGTCTCACTTAACAACAGAAATTTTGGGGTCAATTGTGGTCAGAAGCTGTATTTCCTATGTTTGCAATGCACCATATATTTTCAACTCCTTTTCTCTTACATCAAGTGGTGCCAGATGTGCAATTGTGGCTGCCCTGAAAATAAATGAATTTGGACAGATGTGCTAAGGCACATTTTTGTGAAAGATCCAACTTCCCCATCCAGTGTGTGGTGCCTGGTGGGGAAAAAAAGAAATCTTTAAAACAGGAAGCAGGTCAACTTTAACCAACTGTAAAAAAAAATGCTTCAAACAGGTTTTTTCTTTTGAACCAATCTACAGTAAGGAAGGATTTCAACCAGTAAGCAGGCTGTGCCAGAAAAAATGAAAAATAAGGTAAACACCGCTGCTAATAAATCAATAGTGCTGTGTTAAGCATCGGTGTCAATGCATTTTTCATTCTTATTTTTAAACGGGTAAACCGTAGCCAGAACTAAAAGCAGTGGCTTTGCAGAAAAAAGCAGCCAAAGCAAAATCTTGGTATGTGTAGCGTGCCTGGAACACATGCATCAAAAAGACACCTTTGTGCTAGCAACAAAAATGAAAGGCTCAACTATTTGTACTGGGAGAAAGAAATTGTGCATAAACCAATCCATATTGTGCAGGATGCTGTGAAAAACACAGGATTGCAAAACAGAACTTCCACACTAATCCATGGCAGCAGTGCTGCATGCAGTATTTGCAGAATTTACATGATAAAACAAACGATGCCATCGTCTTTAAAAATAAACCACAAAAAAATAATATTTTGCACTGTTTCTCATAAAATTTTACTTTTAGAGTAGTAAAATTAGGTTAGAATAAAGCTCTCCTTTGAACTGTCTATATCAGTGTTTCTCAACCTTGGCAACTTGAAGATGTCTGGACTTCAAGTCCCAGAATTTCCCAGCCAGCAAATGCTGGCTGGGGAATTCTGGGAGTTTAAAGTCCAGACATCTTCAAGTTGCTAAGGTTGAGAAACACTGATCTATATCCCTACATGTCATTTAACTAACCATTGGAAAGGGGACAGTATCAGTACTCCCCCACTTACAAGAGTTCAAAGTAACGACATCACTGAAAAAGTGACTTACGACCATTTTTCACACTTACTGTCGTTGAAGCATCCCCTTGCTCCCATGATTAAAATTCTGATGCTTGGCAATTGTGTCATATTTATGATAGTAGCAATGTCCCAAAGTCACGTGATCACCTTCTATGTGATTTTTCTGACAAGCAAAATCAACGAGGAAGCCAGATTAGCAATAGCAATAGCAATAAGACTTATATACCGCTTCATAGGGCTTTCAGCCCTCTCTAAGCGGTTTACAGAGTCAGCATATCGCCCCCACAGTCTGGGTCCTCATTTCACCCACCTCTGAAGGATGGAAGGCTGAGTCGACCTTGAGCCGGTGAGATTTGAACCGCTGAACTGCAGATAACAGTCAGCTGAAGTGGCCTGCAGTACTGCATTTAACCACTGTGCCACTTCGGCTCTATTCACTTAACAACCATGCTACTAACTTAACAACTGCAGTAATTCACTGAACAAAGGTCACAAAATGGGGCAAAACTCACTTAACAAATGTTTCATTGGGCAACAGAAATCTGGGGCTCAATTGTCGTCGCAAGTTGAGGACTACTTGTATAACTGTTCATTACAAATGCAGGTGAGTTTCCCTAAATGTAAATTATTTGACCTCTGCAGCAGGATATAAGTGGACTTGTCCTTCATCACCAATTTTCAGAAGTTAATTCATGCTTCAAATTGTAGCTCAGCAATTCTATATTTCAGTTGAAATTGTCTGTCTCCTTAACTCATTTCAGTCTGCCTCATTCTCAAGAGATAAAGGTTTATTCTCTTTTTAGAGAGTAGGCTTGACCTTGAGGTCTTTTAAGGTTCCTAGACCTTAAAGGGAACAGGCAGATTATTCAGTACCAATACATTTCAATGTGGTGCCAAGTCTCTTTAGTACCCTTCTCTGGGCATTGAATCTCTACTAGGAGGCAGGATGCCCAAATCTAACAATATCAGTGGACTGAAAACAAAAAATCAATCAATCTACAATTCGGCCTGCATTAGCATCAACTCAATTCAATTCTTGAATTTGTGTAGGTCTCAGCTCCATAAATCACTACTCACTACTGAGTAGTGCACTACTCACTACTGCAATGCGCTCTACATGGGGCAGCCTTTGAAGAGTATTCAGAGACTTCAACTCATCCAGAACGCAGCCGCGCGAGCGATTGTGGGTGCACCTCGGTACACCCACATCACACCTATCCTCCGCGAGCTGCACTGGCTACCGATCAGTCTCCGGATACGCTTCAAAGTGCTAGTCGTAACTTATAAAGCCCTTCATGGTATTGGATCTGGGTACTTGAGAGACCGCCTGCTGCCAATTACCTCCCATAGACCCGTTAGATCGCACAGGGTCGGCCTCCTCCGGGTTCCGTCCACCAGCCAATGCCACCTGGCTACTACCCGGAGGAGGGCCTTCTCTGTAGCAGCTCCGGCCCTTTGGAATGAACTCCCTGTGGAGATTCGGACCCTCACCTCTCTCCAGGCCTTCCGGAAAGCCGTCAAAACCTGGCTGTGCCGGCAGGCCTGGGGTTGATGAGTTCCCCTCCCCTCTCGACTTGTATGGCTGTATGACTCTTGTGTATTTTAACTACGTGTATTGTGTTTGTGTCCCCTTTTCCCCTTTTGAGTTGTTCGCCGCCCTGAGTCCCTCCCGGAGAAGGGCGGCATACAAATAAATTAAATCTCAATCTCAAAATCAGAATGAGTTCTAGAGAGCCTATTACTGTTTAACTTTTAAATTGGCATACCATGCATTGATCTTCGCTCTTTAAAGTGCTTTTTTTAAAGGAGCAATCCCCTATGAAAACATACCATCAATTCTATTATTAAAAATTGAAAGAATTGAACAAGAACCACACAGCATTTTTTAAATATTAAACATGCTGAACTTTTTAGCACTGACTGATAATAGCCTAATATCCTTTCTTCTACCTTAAGAGATAAAAATGTCTTTTGATTGCACTGAATGAATAAGCAATATTTTTTCCCCAACTCCGCTGCCTTTGAGTAGAACTACCATACATTATCATCTCTTCTTGTGAATATCATGGGAAACTGAGAAATTCTCAGGGGAGAGAGGTTAAAAAAAACAGAATCTTTTTAAATATGATTTAGTGACTCATAAATGTGACATCTGGATTAGATTTATTTGTCTCTTCAACCAAGTTAAGGCAGGGTAGATTTTAAATTAGCTTTCCCCTTGCTGCTAACCCACAAATATGTTGAGACATTTTGAAATTTTGGAGTTTAATTCCAAGGTATCTGGAAGGTGCTAAATCTGAGAACAATTGGGAACAATTTTTTCTAACACAGAATCACAGTTGCCATAAAACTTTTAATGATACAGCTTCAGCAATTATGGTCATTCCACAATAATAATCATTTGAAAAGTAACAAATTTCACGAAACTGTTTGCAATCCATTTCGTATTCCTAATTATGCCATTGAGTTTGAATTTTTCAGGGACAGAATGCCATCTTACTATTAAATAACCTGGAATAGTTGTTACAAATCAGATATGTAAACAAATGCAAACCGGATTATCAAGAAAATCTGTTGCCAATCAACCAAATACAGAAGTGTTTATATGCTGTGATGTATTTTGTTCTCTTAATCTGCTACTACTTGCAAACAACAAATAAGTTTCCATCTCCAGAGGTGAACACCAACAAATCCAACAGTTTAAAACAGCGGCTAATTTTAATTATTTGAATAATTAAAGATAGTATAAACCAAACTAGGCTCCAGCAGTATGCGGACCTTCCAGAAGTACAGGAAGGATTTCGCAGAGGAACTGGAGATCAAAATGCTAACATACGCTGGATCATGGAGAAAGCTAGGGAGTTCCAGACAAACATCTAGTTCTGTTTCATTGACTCTACTAAAGCCTTTGATTGTAGCAATAGCAATAGCAGTTAGACTTATATACCGCTTCACAGGGCTTCCAGCCCTCTCTAAGCGGTTTACAGAGTCAGCATATCGCCCCCAACAACAATCCGGGTCCTCATTTTACCCACCTCGGAAGGCTGGAAGGCTGAGTCAACCCTGAGCCGGTGAGATTTGAACAGCCGAACTGCAGAACTGCAGGTCAGCTGAAGTAGCTGAAGTAGTGTGAATCACAACAAATTGTGGCAAGTTCTTAAAGTGAGTACCCGACCATCTTATTTGTCTCTTGAGAAACCCGTATGCGGGTCAAGAAATAGGAGTGAGAACTGGACACGGAACCACTGGTTGGTTCAACATTGGGGAAAGAGTTTGGCAAGGCTATATACTGTCGTCCTGCCTATTTAACTTATATGCAGAGCACATCATGAGAAAGACAGGGCTAGATAAATCACAAGTTGGAATTAAGATTGCCGGGAGAAATATCAACAACCTCAGATATGAAGATGATACCACTCTAATGGCAGAAATAGCAATAGCAGTTAGACTTATATACCGCTTCATGGGGCTTTCAGCCCTCTCTAAGTGGTTTACAGAGTCAGCATATTGCCCCCAACAATCTGGGTCCTCATTTCACCCACCTCGGAAGGATGGAAGGCTGAGTCAACCTTTGAGCCAGTGAGATTTGAACCGCTGAACTGCAGATAACAGTCAGCTGAAGGGGCCTGCAGTACTGCACCCTAACCACTGCGCCACCTCGGCTCGGAAAGTGAAGGGGAACTAAAGAGCCTCTTGATGCTGGCGAAGGAAGAGAGTGCAAAAGTCGGCTTGAAACTCAACATTAAGAAAACTAAGATTATAGCATCCCTCTCAATTCCTGGCAAACAGATGGAGAAGAAATGGAGATAGTGACAGATTTTTTTTTTCCTCGGCTCCAAGATCACAGCAGATCTCTTGGACTGCAAGGTGATCAAACCGGTCAGTCCTAGAGATCAACCCTGACTGCTCTTTAGAAGGCCAGATCCTGAAGATGAAACTCAAATACTTTGGCCACCAAATGAGAAAGACTGACTCCCTGGAGAAGAGCCTATTGCTGGGAAAGATTGAGGGCAAAAGAAGAAGGGGACGACAGAAAATGTGGGGGCTGGATGGAGTCACCGAAGCAGGAGGTGTGAGTTTAAATGGACTCCGGGGGATGATAGAGGACAGGAAGGCCTGGAGGAATGTTGTCCATGGGGTTGCGAATGACATGACTTCGCAACTAACAACAACACAGTTTGACCTCTTTCTTCGTGGCTTGGAAACGGGCTGAAAATCCCTGGTATCTGAAAATCCCATGGATCTTAATTTCTGCCCTTTTAACAGAATATTTCCAAGGCATAAGCCAATAATCAAAAGTCTACTCGCGATACAAATTCACCTGGCCATCAACGTGGTGCAATTTTATATTATGGGCTTGATCTTTATATGGCACATGCACTTTGTCAAACCGTTCCATGCCAAATGTCATCAAAGGTGTGAGCTCTTCCTCTTGTAGAGCAACTTGGAACCTGAAAGTCTTCAGGGAACAGGGCCAGGTTATTTGCAGTATGGCTACTCTCTGAGGATATCTGCTGCCCTGGTGCCACCAGGTCACATAATGTGGGTACACTCCAGATCAGTGTTTCTCAACCTTGGCAACTTGAAGATGTCCGGACTTCAACTCCCAGAATTCCCCAGCCAGCATTCGCTGGCTGGGGAATTCTGAGAGTTGAAGTCCAGACATCTTCAAGTTGCCAAGGTTGAGAAACACTGCTCCAAATAAATTCCCTAGTAGGTCCTAGAGAACATGCTTTCTCCACAGCAGCCCCTCCCCTATTCCCCTGAGCTCTGGCAGGCTGCTACCCTGTGGACTTCTGGGAAGTCTCAAAGACAATGCTTTTCTCATATGGGGAAGAGTGAAGCTGGAGCCCCCATCAGCAACTGTCCTTGCAGATGACATCACAATGCCAAACGGTTTATCATAGATTGATATATTCAAAGTTTCAAAGTTTAATAGCATTTGTATGCCGCCCAATCCCGGAGGACTCCGGGCGGCTAACAATACAAATCAAAAGAATAGAAAGAAAGAAGAGATATATTTAAAAACACACCATGCACTCCATTCCAAGTGGGGCTGGACCATATTTTGGGGTCAACAGCCCCAGACCTGCCGGAACAGCCAGGTTTTAGTGGCTTTACGGAAGGCCGAGAGAGTGGGGAGGGTCCGGATCTCTGCGGGGAGATCATTCCACAGGGCCGGAGCAGCTACAGAGAAGGCCCTCCTCCGTGGAGCCGCCAACCGGCATTGCCAGGTCGATGGTACCCGGAGGAGGCCCAATCTGTGTGATCTTATATCTCAACTAAGGGCGAGTAAAATAACTTTGGATGCTCTTATCTGGTCTCTTAGTTAATACTGATAATTAGGGCTCATCTACAGGCATTTAAGAACAACGACAACTTTGCAATAATAGAATGCTGGTAAAGAATAAGACCTGCACCAATTTATTATTGCTTTAGTTGTGTTTTCTTTTGCAACACTTTGAAAGGCTGACTTGGTAGACAATCCAGTTTGTCCACTGGCAGAAACTCTTCGCCATGCCCTACCTCCCAGCTTCAGAAGTTCAAAATTATATAACATTCTCTCTTCCATCTACCCATACAATTTCCTATGAGAATTCGTCTCCAGAGTGACTGGAACTCACACAGCCTGGCACCTCGGAGTACAAGAAAAGAAAAATGCAGAGAAAGAAAGAACACTTGCCAATTTAATCCCTTTCTTCTTCTGAGCTATTGTGCATCCAAGGAGTTGTCTGCTAAACACCAAAGCCCGGATCAATCCTGGCCGCATTCTCCTGCTTTGTCAATGTAGCAACAATGAACTAGGATTACAGTGGTTGTGAAAAGTATCTGGTTGCAAAAGGCCAGCTTCACGATGAATTTTAAATAAAAACAGGAGGAATGGTGGCTTTGCAACAAGTAGGTCCTCCCGATAGCAACTGTTCGGATTTTTCTTGTACCCAACCAGATAAATTTAGAAGCGAACTGAAAGCATGAATGGGATCGTTCTAGTAATTTGTTTTCATTCCAATCTATTGTCAAGTGGGGGCAAAGCATCTCTTGTTGTTTAAGATATTGCAATTGTTCAAAGATGAGTCATTGGCTGACATAGCAATAGCAATAGCAGTTAGACTTATATACCACTTCATAGGGCTTTCAGCCCTCTCTAAGCGGTTTACAGAGTCGGCATATTGCCCCCAACAACAATCCGGGTCCTCATTTTACCCACCTCGGAAGGATGGAAGGCTGAGTCAACCTTTGAGCCGGTGAGATTTGAACCGCTGAACTGCAGCTAACAGTCAGCTGAAGTAGCCTGCAGTGCTGCACTCTAACCACTGCGCCACATTTTCCCCCCCACTCTCCTATTGATTGGAGAGAGAATTAAATGGTTCAAAATGTTTGCTGGCTGTTTTCAATACTAGTCGCCTGCACAATTTCACTGCCGTGGAAATTTGCTCAATTCTGGCAAATCTCCCCCTAATGCAAACTTACAGCATTTTATTCTGTGTCTTATATGATCCCACACCCCATTTAAATATAACAAAATAAGATACTATAGTCCCAGCTTTGGAAATGATGTTAACGAATGTAATACGTGTGCTTTAAGTTGTAAAGCAGTGTTTCTCAACCTTGGCAACTTGAAGATGTCTGGACTTCAACTCCCCAGAATTCCCCAGCCAGCGAACGCTGGCTGGGGAATTCTGGGAGTTGAAGTCCAGACATCTTCAAGTTGCCAAGGTTGAGAAACACTGTTTTAAAGTGTTGCCCTCATTAAAATAGCACCTTACCACAAAATATCTGTGGTGTGCTGAACAGAAACTTCTGGAGTCCACTGTAAGGGCTGGATAAAGGTTTTCGGTTACCCAATCCTCTTTCAATGTGACCCAACCCTGTTTTGAAGTAACATTATTGGGTTTCATGAAATAGTTTTTTTTTTTAAAGAGTAGAAGTGAGAAAACATGAACCACATGCATGAATATGGGTCCAAACCACTGCCTCAGACTGACGGAGCATCGCGCGCACTTCTCCCGACAGCAGAAATTTCCACACTACCCGATGCACAAGCGCATGGTGTGATTACAACAAGCAAATTAGCACAGAACACAAATAAAGGGGGGGAAATCCCCTTCGTCTTTTTCATCTTCCCCATTCGTCTTTCTTTAATTTCATATAGCCCACTCTTTTGCTCAGAAGGTTCTCAGGCAATTTTATCATTGGGTAAGAAGAACACAATGTAAGTGTGTCACAAATGACATACTTATACACTGACGATAGATAGATAGATAGATAGATAGATAGATAGATAGATAGATAGATAGGTAGATAGATAGATAGATAGATAGATAGATAGATAGATAGATAGAGAGATAAAATATGCATACGAAGAATTTGGGTACTTTATTAAAAAGTCTCTGTTAATTCAAAAATAAACTTTTACCTATGTGGCTCCTCAGGTGAACCTCAGCAGAGAAAGTTTCCATGATTATTCTGGATAATCATTCTTTTTGCCATGACCCTTTTGAGAAGGATCTCATTCTCAAGCACATGCTTTGCATGAAGAAAAGTACTAGTAAAACACTGGAGTGCTAATCACTGACAACTGTTGTTGTTGTTGGTTGCAAAGTCATGTCCGACTCATCGCGGCCCCATGGACAATGTTCCTCCAGGCCTTCCTGTCCTCCACCATCCTCTGGAGCCCATTTAAACTCATGTCAACTGCTTCAGTGACTCTATCCAGCCACCTCATTCTCTGTCATCCCCTTCTTCTTTTGCCCTCAATCATTCCAAGCATTAGGCTCTTCTCCAGTGAGTCAGTCCTTCTCACTTGATGGCCAAAGTATTTGAGTTTCGTCTTCAGGATCTGGCCTTTTAAAGAGCAATCAGGGTTGATTGCTGACAACTGCGCATATACAAACTGCACACTGACAACTATGTACATAGAAAACCTACCATTCTCAAAACTGAGCATTACAGAGACTGCTGAGATGTTTCATCAATCTAACTATTCCGGGGTAACCAGCAGTTTTCAGGAAACCAGTTATACAAAGAGAAACAGTTTATAGTCCTCAGATGAAGAAACAGGATTGTTTCAGAGTCGGACTATGTCATGAACATCACTTCCAGCTTGGATGTTTGAGAAACCCATTGCAACATACAAGTAGTCCTCAATTTACAACAGTTCATTTAGTAACCGTTCGAAGTTACAACGTGTTCTGACCCCCCTCGTCCCACACCAACACATACTCCGAGCCAAAAATAAGTTACGGTATTTAATTAACAGACAGACAGGTCCTTGGCAGCAAACAAGCACAGACAAGCTTGGGCCGTCAACTGTGGCAAGAAAGGTCATAAAATAGGGCAAAACTCACTTAACAAATGTTTCACTTAGCAACAGAAATTTTGGGCTCAATTATGGTCATAGGTTGAGGGCTACCTGTACTGTATGTTCCTCCTGGAGTCAAAACATTACAGGTAGTCTTCCACTTACATCCTTTTATAGTCTGGAGAGGAGCTTAATGACCACCAGCTGAGTGCAATTACCTCCTGTAACTGCGCAACTGTTCCTGACGCCTATTCGCTCTTCGATGGCGTGCATCCAGGAACAACTCACTGCTGACGTCCGGCTCACTCTCCCTTGTCTCCTCCCCACTGGTCCAAGGCTCAAGTGCCTCCTGGTGGCCAACCAGCCTCTCTGCGCCCTGCTCGGAGTCGGAACCCTGTCCAGGGTCCTCCACATCCTCCAGAGGCGACTCGTAGGGCCCCTCACTGTCGGAGTCTGGTGGCAGCTCCAACGGCTCCTGCTGGGCCACAACACTAATGGTTTGCCATTACCTTTCCCAAGGTGGGTGTGTATATCTGTGTGTTTGTGTAGACTATGGCATAGCTCCTCTGAGATGGACTATTATCCAAGAACTAACCAAACTTGATCCTACTTGGTTTTCTACATCAGCCAAAGAAAGCCGCAGCTGTTGCTTACCTGTTGAGGTATACTTTAAACAACTGTGACCCAAATGACTAAGATTAATCTTGTAGAGAAACTGAAGTTGTAGTACCTATATCTCCATGATTCCCAAAAAGGAAAAATTCATTTTCCTATTCCAGAAATAAAGGAAGTAGACTCTCATTGGTGTAAAAATCTATTATTGAAAAAAAACTGCATTACCATTTGGTAAGCTACAGATGGCGGTACAAGTATTGTCGTTTTGTTTCTTTAAGAAAACCAAACCTGGGGGGGGACGGGACTCTCAGAGTATTACAATTCATTAACATGAATTTTGAATTGTATTCCTACAGACAACACAACTACTTTTGCTTAAATGAATGCTTCAGGAACTCTTTCATTTTTACTTATCTCTCTAGCTTTAAGCTTTCAGGTAAGATTTCCTTTGGATCAAACGAGATTACTGGTAGACTTCATAAAAATGTCTATGCGGGGGTTTTTCTGCTATTGGTTATAAGTAGTTTGCTATTTCCCCTTAGCACCTTAAATTTGCATAAGGTTGAGTAACACTTTTGAAAGAGAAATATGGCTTCTTGTTTATTCCAGCCCGTTTAGTCCAAACTTTTCTTTAAAATGAGTTTCCAAGGTTTTGTAAAATCTTTCTTGAACTTGAAAACTGATTATCTGCTTATAATTACACCAACAATATGCATTATGGAACTGATACAAATGACATAGCAATAGCAGTTAGACTTATATACCGCTTCATAGGGCTTTCAGCCCTCTCTAAGCGGTTTACAGAGTCAGCATATCGCCCCCACAGTCTGGGTCCTCATTTCACCCACCTCAGAAGGATGGAAGGCTGAGTCAACCTTGAGCCGGTGAGATTTGAACAGCCGAACTGCAGAACTGCAGTCAGCTGAAGTAGCCTGCAGTGCTGCATTTAACCACTGCGCCACCTCAGCTCTTCGTTAATTCAATGGAAGAAAGGCAATACTAGGAAAAAGCAAACCAGGCTATTTTAAATAAATTAAAGTAAAATAGAATACGATATACAATACTCATAAATAAATGCCTGAGTGCAAAACATAATTCTGCCTTAAAAGAGTCAGGGGGAAAAAAAGAGAGAAAATAGACATTTGTACTACCCAGATTTACTCAAAGTTAAATAAATACATAAAATAGTATAAGTCTTAACCACAGGAAGACTTGGCTGGCAGCGCTTAGAGGAAGTAGGTGCGGTACATGCGGTGCATGTTAAGCCATCCAGAAGCGGAAGCTCAGCAAAACAGGTTTCCTTGACCAAAAGAATAAGTTCTCCAACGGCGCTCAGCTGCAGCCTTAGCTAAAGACCATGCCAGATTGAGACACAAGAACCTTTGCCTGTATAAGGAAGGAGAGAGGCGCTAGCATTTATCCATTTACTTAAGCCGTAAGATGTCCCTAAACCAGGAGTAGGAAAGGAATGGAACAGAATACTTTATTGGCCAAGTGTGATTGGTTAAACAAGGAATTTGTCTCCAGTACATAAGCTCTCAGTGTACATAGAAATAACAAGGTACCATATTTTTCGGAGTATAAGACGCACCTTTTTTCCTCAAAAAAGAGGCTGAAAATCTGGGTGCGTCTTATACATCGAATACAGGATTTCTTGCCTCCCGAACCCCCACCCCCTTCACCAAAATGGCCGTGCATAGCCTTTAGGAGGCTTTCAGAGAGCTGCTGGGGGCTGGTGAGGGTAGAAATGAGCAAAAAAACAGCCATTTTTGCCCCCCCCCCCCAGCCCCAGCAGCACTCTATAACAGTGTTTCTCAACCTTGGCAACTTGAAGATGTCTGGACTTCAAGTCCCAGAATTCCCCAGCCAGCATTCGCTGGCTGGGGAATTCTGGGACTTGAAGTCCAGACATCTTCAAGTTGCCAAGGTTGAGAAACACTGCTCTATAAGCCTCCATAAGGCTATGCATGCATTTATTTTGACAAAAAGTGGGCCTTGTTTGCTCATTTTTGCCCCAATGGAGCGCTGTTACCTTCCCACCAAAGTGGTTCCTATTTTTCTACTTGCATTTTTAATGTGCTTTCGAACTGCTAGGTTGGCAGAACCTGAAACAAGTAACAGGAGCTCACTCCGTTACATGGTGCTAGGGATTCGAACCGCTGAACTGCCGACCTTCTGATGGACCAGCCACTGAGCCACCGCATCCATCAATAGGATATGGTAATTATAATAGGGTATCGTAATTATAATAGGATACGGTAATATTAATATAATCAATAGGATAAGGTAGTAGAAAAGATGAGAACAATAATAATAATAATGCAGCCATAGACTACATGGGTAAATATTCTTAGACATAAGACAGACCTAACAGTACTGCAGGAACCAGGTATTTCCAGAATTAGGATATAGCCAGTATATCCTAGGAGTAACATCTAGAAAATTATAACAAATGAAATATCAGTATGAACCAATTTCTGCTGAACAGACTAATGATGATTTAGCTTTGGGTAGTACAATGGGGTACACACAAAGTTCCTATTTTGTTCCACCTAAAATGAAAAGTTCTTTATAAGCAATTCAATGGAGGAAGAAAGAACTAATGCTGTAAGTTGCATGTGCTAATATATTACACTGCAAACATTGTAATGCATGGCTCATTGTACATACACATAAAAACATGTAAATATATACATTTAAAGCTGATTTGCTGCTTTAATTAGGTACTTATTAGCGCCGAGCTCAACAAACTAAAAACGTTACAAACTGTGAGCTACAAAACATTTACAGGTTTTGACTAGTTCCTTGAATTAATTTTCATTAAACATTTCTCAGTTTTTCAAAGTAAATTAATTGATGGGCCAATGGGTTTTTGGAGAGTTGTCAATAGGAACATTTATGCAAATGTGCAGCTTCTCCCAAGTGAGATGAAACCAACTCAATTTTTAGTTCATAGGGATGGGAGGTGAAAGCACTGGGGCATTTTGGATACTGACTTAATTATACTGTATGTGACATTTCTGTGATGCTGTTTGCATTTGTTCAAATCAGGTCAACCACTATTAGTTAACTGCCATTAATAATTGTGATATATTTGAAAGGTGAAGAAGATGGGACTCTTCACAGACCAAAAGGGCAGAATTTGTATCAGGTGAGCTTACGCAGCATGTGAATAACTTCAAGGAAGGCACAACAAAATATGCAAAGACATAGTTTTTCACAATGAAAGGTGGCTCCACAAACACCAGAAAAGTCCCTTAAGAACAGAATAAGGCAACAATTGCCTATTAAACAATTTCAGGAAGTGTGAGAAAGACTGCCAAGATGGTACAAGCCATAATGTCAGCGTTCCTAGTATCGTGTAGAATTAAATCAGAGTCCAAGGCAAAACGATCCTCAAAGTTCCAATTTAAGAAAGCAGACATCTTAGCACATCTGTGTTAATCCCAATTCTGGAAATGACATCAGAATTCCACCCAGTTAAAAGATCATGATCTTGTCCCCACACCCACAATCCATCACATGGTCCAATCTTCTTCTTCCATGCTGGCGTCTTCACCCAGCTGCTTCCGGTCAGGTGTAAAAGTGTGGAGACAAAAGATGACCTTGGCTTCTAGTAAAGAATGAAAACAACACATTCCACAATCCTACTCCTGTCTATTCTCCCCTCCCATCGATTATACTAATGAAACAGCGTATTGAAAGAAGAGAAAGTGTGGCAGGCCAAAATTCTAAAAGGAATATAATTCCAGGCCTGACACATACATTGATTGGTATGCATATAAATAAATTTATGGCAAATGTAGCCAATCACACAGAACAATACACCGTGCATAAAGGGTCTTCCAAACATAACCTGGCCACCTTTTAAGATAATAGTTATGCACATATACATGAATGAGAGGCGCTTTTAGTTCCAAGAACAATTAAGGTTGTAATTGCATTTGTTTGGCCAGTGGCCTTTTTGAACAGCATCTTTGGAACAATCATTTGGGACAATTGAGGATCTCCACAGACACAAGACATGGGGATGATCTCCAGCTTGAACGCCTTCAAAAGAGGTGCGTACAAATTCATTTGGACAAGTCTATCAATGACCATTAATCCCGAAGAATCAATGTTACTTCCATGGCTCCAAATACCAGTTGCAAAGTAACCGTGGGGAAAGAGTAATAAGCTTCCATCTCCTGTTTGTGAATACTCCAGAGGCAATTTGTTGGTTGCTGTGGTAATTCCGTTAAAGATAAGAGGTATGGGAAATCTCCATCCTTCTAGATAGTACTGAACTATTACTTCCCACTTCCATAGCTATGCTTGGCCTTCCCATGTTTTGTGACCCCAAGTCCAGGTTTTACAATTAGTGAAAGAAGTCACCAATTATTTTTTTATATAAAAAAAATAATTTAAAAAAAAGATCAGGTTTCCATTCTATTTTAACCCCTGTTATTCCCTCCAGGCAAGTGGATGGAGGAAAGAAACAAAAATCAATGAAAGAATATAACAAAACTCAAAAAATAACAGTTATGAGTAAAATAAGAGGGTTAAGAATGGTGAAATCCGAATGAAATACAATAGAAGGGGAAATAATATAAGGTGAGCGGTATCAATTGATGATTGCTATTATAAAAAACAGGAAGCTGCTGTTCGTACTGTATTGTACGAATGTGTTGTACGTCTAGCTTTTGTGTGTGTGTGTATTTTACATGTTTGTTAATAAAAATCTAAAACAAAAAAAAGATCAATCCATTAGGCATTTTAAAGTGGGTTTCATAGAATGATGAACATTTACTGGGTCATATTCCACAAATTCAGGGCAATTATGATGAGCTGTTGTGCCAACTTTCCCCTTTAAGGACAACAGCTGGAAACTTGGACGGAGCCCAGAAGGCGGGCTCAGGCAACAATTCCTGCCAATCAGAAAACAGATTTCCCCGAAACCCTGCAAAGCTTCCGTATTAAATGTCTCTTTTCCAATTTAGCTTACACTATAGCTGAGCTAGAAAGAAAACAGCTCAGACACACCGTGCCATAAGAACCCAAGGGACTGGAGCCTTTTTTTTTTTTTAACCTAGGGATGCAAAGACCTCAGGCGGCTTTAAATCAAATTTTAGCCCCAGTAAAAGCAGCAGTCATATCTCCAGTGCAATTTTGCAGCCTAATACAAACCTATGTAAAATAATTGAGTGCAGACCCTGTTCCAAAGATATGATTGAAATTGACTTGCTTTAAAATCTGCACCGCTAGCAGGATTGGAGTCTTCAAACTGGCCAAGCGTGCCACAAAAATGTCACATAGCAATTGCTTTTTTTTTTTAATCGTTACCGTAATTTTATCCCTTTTTTCCGCAGACCTCGGGGGGGGGGGCAGCAGCAACTGCTCCTTTGACCCCTACGGGAATGGTTTGCAACAATGCTTATCAAAGAACGAAGGGCTCACGTGTTGCATTTGCACAAAGGCTGTTCCCAAACCTCCTCTTTGTTTCTCTGGTTTCTTACAACTCCTAAGAATTAAAACTTGCCACTCTTTCACAGCTTCTTCGCTCTTCCCAACTTTTGTGCTTGCTGGTTGCTGCATCAGCCGACTGGGACTGCATTTCTACTTTGGAAGTGTGACAGCCAAGACAGCTCCTCGGAAATTCCTAAACAGATATTGGCCGTTATGAAATTTTCTCCTGTTTCTACATGTTCATTCCTCCACACTTATTAGAGCTTCCATAGAATGTCATCCTGACTTCAGTCCTGGAGACAGCTCAACATCGAGGGAGATTATTTGAAGGAAAGCAGTTCTGCAGTAAAGCCACAGCATCTAATTCTTGGACACCATTCATCCCTTAAAATCACGTTTGAGAGGTTTTTTTATCAGGGAATTGTGAGCATTCTGGTCTAGAACCTGACAAGTTCTTATGGCATAAAAGTAGCCATGAATTTTTTTTAGATCTGTGTGTTGTTCTTCATTTTAATGGCTATAGGTTGCTTCTGTTTCAGTTAGGATTTGGCCCAGTCAGATGGAAACAGCTTATACTGTAGCTCTTGGGCATAAAACTCTCAGAGTAAACGAAATCCCCACCCACCCAATAATATTCATAGAAAATTAATACGAATGCAGCAATTCCAAAGCTGGAACAAAACGGATCTCAGACTGGATTTTAATTTTTTGTTTTTGCAGTCTGAAGAGATGCATCTGCCCTAAACTAACTAACTAACAAACAAAAATCTCCAAGCTCATATCTAGCTTTTCAGTAATTGAAATAGCCTACGGTAGACTTTTACACAGAAACTAAACTAATTTAACTCCATGGCAATCACTAAATGAAGTGTGGTAGGTTTTAGAGCACAGGCAGCCATAGGTGTGACAAACTGGTCAAAATTGGACCCTGGATGGTCTTCTAAGTTGTTATATGTCTCAATACTTTGCAAGCACATTAGTGTATTTCAGTAGCATGAATACACTGTATTGATGATACATGATACAATACACTGTATTGCTGATACATGATACAATACACTGTATTGCTGATACATGATACAATACACTGTATCATGGTCCTCTTAACTGGAGAAGGGCTGAGAAATTGCTGGAAGGATACTAATATGTCATCACGGAAATACCAAGGCGCAAAGCTCATTGCATTTTGGGCTGGTGACAGGGCCGGATTTTCCTATAGGCTAACTAGGCTTCAGCCTAGGGCCTCAAGCTCAAGAGGGGCCTACATTCAAATTGTTAGCAAAATTAAAATTACACTATTCTAAAAACAGTGAACACTAAAACACTGAACCGAAAATAAGGAGAAATTCTACGCATAGGACTAATAAACAAACATAAAAATGTATTGGTTAAGATCGTTCCAGCGCCGCAGCAGTTGGGGAGCCCGCCCACGTTCCCGGCACTGGCGGTTGGGCGAGAGGCGCGGCCGCTCCCAGTAGCCGCCCCGTCGACGCGGAGCCCACCAGCGGCCAGGCAGGTGAGGGCGAGGGGGCCGAGCCGGGGAGCTGAGCGCAGCAGGGGAGGCGGCTGGCCTCGCTGCCTTTGCCGCAGAGCAGAGCCGCCCTCCGTCGGGAGGCCAGCTATATATATTGATATATATATTGATCTATATCACAGTAATGATGTATTTTATTGTCTCTCATGCAATTCACAAACTTAAAAATGGGAGGTGAAAGGGCCTCATAAGTGGAATAGCCTAGGGCCTCTTTTCATCTAAATCCGGCCCTGGCTGGTGATCTTAATCATTTAAAATCAAAATCTTCTAAAGTACAGTGAAGTCCAAGACAGACAAAGATGATGGCAAACCCTTAATCATTACACAAAGCAACAAATGCAAAACAGGCAAAGTCCTAACAGAATAAAAATAAGTTGATGAATGAAAGTGAGATATATAACAGCTTTCAGGTTCTACAGGACAAAGTTCCAGAATGCTCTTGCAAACACTGAAAGGGCTTTTTCTCTTGTTGTAGACCACTTATTTTTATTTATAAGATGCCTCAATCTGTAGGACTTTGGGCAGTGGACCACAATTACGACATGCTATGAAATGAAAAAAGTCAAAAGAAATAATAAACCAGCCATGATAGCCACCCAAATTAAGGTACTGGAGGAGCTGATATAACTTACTTCTAAAAACTGAGGCGAGTTGGTTGAAACTTACAGGACCAATGTTAATAAATGTCCCAGTTGTTTTCTGACAAATAGCAACTGTGTCTTGTAAGGATTTAATTCATACAACCTCTATGCACCGATTCAGAACTTCCACAACATTTCTGATCTGGTCTGAGTGGCTATGTATAACCTCATCCAAACAGACCAATGATCTCCTCCAGCAGTTTCATACAGATGTTCAATAACAGAGCAAAAAGAACCAAGCTCTGGGGAATACCACACTGGGCTCCCAAGAGCTCAATCACACACACACACACACACACACACAACCACCAACAGATCAACTGCTTTGGTAGGAACAAAACCATCATTCTGGGAGTTGAAGTTCGGACATCTTCAAGTGGCCAAGGTTGAGAAACACTGTATTACATCATTATGTGCTAATAATAATAGAAAATTCATGAAGAACTCATAAATGTCATTTTAAAGTTGATTATCTTGAAGTAATCAACCCATAACCTTCTGTATGTCATGAGTTACCAATCACTTATCAATGTGCTTCATTGGATAACCAGTGGAATTATGAGAGGAAGAAATGTATTTCTATCCAATTTCTCTACAGCATGAACAATGATTATATGACTTTCATTAATCACCTTTCTTATAAGCCTAAAAGTTCCAAATGTTGAAACTGTTGCTCTAAGGGAAGTTATTTTTAATTTCTGAGCCTGTTCTGTATATTTTAATGAAACAAGAGCAATTTTTGAACTCAATTCAGTGTGGTCACACACAACTTTTCTAACGATTCCTAACACAAAGTCTGTTTATTCTTACATGAATTCTTATTATGACATACAAATGCAGCCTGGCATAATATCGGCATCTAGCCAAACTATAAATTACAGTTTAAGTTGGCTTGTTTTCACAAACTGCGAGATCCTTTTTCATTTTAAATTACTTATATGTTGTTTAGGGCTACAAGTCTTGAGTGCTCTCTGGCCACACCACAAAAAGAGAGGGGAAATATGAAACTAAGCCATGGTTTAGCATTATGTGCAAAACTTCATAATTTAATAAATGAAAATATGTCCTCACTAAATCTTGCACACATACTGTATATCCTGAAAAAAAAGTTTGTTCCTTTTTTCTTCCAGGCACTGACGAGAACCTAATCTTTATTAGCTTTAGGGAGTTTGCTAAGTTATTTATCTTGATATCCTTTAATCCTATTAAAGTTCATTTTATTAACTTGAAATGGAAGAACTGCACAAGACTTAAGGACAAAACGCAGATCAGGTAAATTAGCAAGTCATTTATACATTACATGAATACATTTTATGAAAGAGTTCTGTGGACCATTTCCAAATGAAGGAGTGTCCAG